>NC_142664.1:20097908-20400825 GCF_026168435.1 Sesamum indicum | reverse complement strand
TCTTATGGGAACGTCTATGATTATAGGGGATGGTATTCTGACTCCAGCAATCTCAGGTATATGGCTGTTCTTGCTTCTGATAATGAATAGTTAAGATTCAGTAGAGTCACTTCTTGAACATCTTGTTCCTGATAGCTGAAGCCCATGTAAACTTAATATCATATGATTAACTACCCTTTTCAGGTTTTCATGTTTGCTGCATCGTATAGCATTTCTGCATTGTCGTCGAAGAGAACACTGGTACTAACAATTTGCTGGTTAATTTGATTTCATGGAGACCTAATGATAGATAAACATTACTACTTCCTTCGAGTTGAATGGCCTGTTACACGTTTGTTCTGGTTGATCTAGCACATGAACAGCACCAGGATAGTGGAGCATTCTGAGTCTCAGAACCATATATATATATATGAGTGTTCCCACAACACATGATGTCAATTATCATAAGTGACAACTTTGTGCGTGCACACTCAGAAGGAGAATTTCATAAATAACAATATTTACACCATTTGTAGGAGAAATGATACAGTCAAGAAATAGAACTCTTCGTAGTTGCTATCTTAGCAGCCACCTGTCCCATGAATTTGAGCATTCGTCTGCTTCAGCAAAAAACTATTGCTGTAGCTACACTAGTCAGCAAGAGGTCTTCCCTTGCACAGTACCCAATTCTACAGAAAAAATGATTTCAATTCATGTGATTTAGACATACAAGACAGCAGTTGATTCAGTTTTGATAGAAAAAGATCTGATTGGAACATTGCAGAGTGAGCACAAGTTTCATTGTTGTTTAGTTCCAGAAGCTTGCATTTGCAATTCCATTACTGCAGTTTGTTTGATAGTTTGAGACCCATAAATTCATCTGCTAAAGCAAAATCTAACTTTCTTCGTTATACGGGTAGCAGATCAGTAGATTATTAAATTGTACATGATAATGTCAAAAGTTCACTTTATGACATGATGTTATCATATTCTGATCTGATGATTCAAGATTCATGTGGGTACTACCCACATGGGTGGCAAGAAATTGTCTATCCAAGTCCTAGATCTTATGCCTTAAACCGAATGCATTGCTGACTCACGATTTTGCCAGAGCAGAACATTGATTAATACAAGGAATTATTTTCAGTTGTATGTCAGAAATTTATTACTAGTGTGGAAACCATTTGACCTTTCTTTTGCATATTTATCTCTGATATGCTTCTTGTTCACAGTTATGTCTGCTGTGAGCGGTCTGCAGGGTCGAATACCAGGATTTGGCACAGGTGCGTACCCGTCAGTTCCTCCCATAGTTTTTCTAGGAATTGGAGAATTACGTCCTGTTATCTAAATTATTTGTGATGGCATGTCCTCTTTGTTCGACCTTCAAATAATCATCCCCCGGATAGAGAAGTGAACCTTCCTCCGAGTGAAACTGAACTAAACAATAGAAAATCTTGGCAAGTCAACTGGATATTATTAGCCTTATTTTTTCAAAAATAAATTTCCTCCGGGATGAGTGGTACCAATGGAAAATCTTGTTTTTGATACCATAAATATTTAATGGCCCAGACGAGAGAGTGCCTAGAATAACAAATGACCGCTTGTTGATAAAATATCAGTTAATTCTTCTCTTTTTCTCAGATGCCCTTGTTGTTACATCAATTATTATCCTCGTGGGACTGTTTAGCATACAGAGGTTTGGAACGAGTAAGGTCGGTTTCATGTTCGCTCCTGCACTTGCGTTATGGTTCTTTAGCCTGGGAGCTATCGGAATTTACAACATGTTCAAGTACGACATAACTGTTCTAAAGGCCATAAATCCTTTCTACATATACCTTTTCTTCAAGAAGAATAGCACTAATGGATGGTCAGCACTTGGTGGTTGTGTTTTATGTATCACAGGTAAGTCGTGCTTGCAATCTCCTCCAGTTTTTTATCTGTGTTCACAACAGAATCTGTCTTGCTATCACTGCTCCAAAAAGCACATCATGATTAGCATGCCTACAAAAATATACCGTGTTTGTACGTACGGTAGCATCCGAAGCCAAATTATAGATCTTCTTGTATATAGAACTAAGCGAGAACCAAATTATTTACTTTTTGAGTTGTTAAATGTTGTATAAACAACGTTTGCAGGTGCAGAGGCAATGTTTGCTGATTTAGGTCATTTCTCAGTGCCATCCATACAGGTTCTTTTGCTGTTAGCTTTAGCTTCCGACATCCTACCTTCATGCAGTCCTCTCTAATTTTCGATCTGGAACTGTAGCGAATCTAATATCAATAAACTGCTGCAGATAGCTTTCACCACTGTTGTCTTCCCCTGCCTCCTCTTAGCTTACATGGGACAAGCTGCATACCTTCTTAAAAACCCTCATGCTGCTAGCAGAATATTCTACGATTCTGTACCAGGTGATGATTTTCAACTATACAGCTGCACCCCTCCCCCCACGGCAATTCACATAGGATGGGCTTCGTTTGACATTAGTGGTAAATGTTGCAGATGGTCTTTTCTGGCCAGTGTTTGTGACAGCCACAGTTGCTGCTGTAATTGCTAGTCAGGCTATGATATCTGCTTCATTTTCATGCGTGAAGCAAGCCATGGCACTCGGATGCTTCCCTAGACTGAAGATTATCCACACCTCGAAGAAAATGATGGGCCAAATTTACATCCCTGTAATCAATTACTTCTTGATGGTCATGTGCATCATCGTGGTTGCCGTCTTCAGAAGCACCACCCAGATAGCAAATGCATATGGTTAGTCTTTTTGTTTCTTGTTATCATTTCAACTTAATTAAGTCCGGAAAGTAGGGTGACCAAGGAGGGGAAGTTGACTGGGACTTTTACAAATAGAGAGAATGGAAATTTTTTGTAGTCCCGGTTTAAGATTTCACGTCGTGCTTACACCTGAAGTCGTCTGTTTGCAGGGATTGCTGAAGTCGGTGTAATGATTGTCAGCACTACCTTGGTGACACTCGTTATGCTTCTGATATGGCAAACTAACTTGTTTTTAGCCATCTGCTTTCCCCTCATCTTTGGAACGATCGAGTTAATTTATTTGTCTGCTGTACTATCCAAGCTATTGGAAGGAGGTTGGCTTCCGCTGGCCTTTGCTTCCTTCTTCCTTTGTGTGATGTACACATGGAACTACGGTAGCGTATTGAAGTATCAGAGTGAAGTTAGGGGAAAGATATCGATGGACTTAATGCTTGAGCTTGGTTCTTCGCTCGGAACAGTAAGAGTCCCTGGGATTGGATTACTATACAACGAGCTGGTTCAAGGCATTCCGTCTGTTTTTGGACAGTTTCTGCTTGATCTTCCTGCTATTCACTCCACCGTCGTCTTTGTCTGCATCAAGTATGTCCCTGTACCTGTTGTGCCTCAAGAAGAAAGATTTTTGTTCAGAAGGGTTTGCCCGAAAGACTACCATATGTTTCGCTGCATCGCTCGATACGGTTACAAAGACATAAGGAAAGAAGATCACCATGCATTTGAGCAACTCTTGGTGGAAAGCCTAGAAAGGTTTCTAAGAAAAGAAGCTCAAGATCTTGCTCTGGAGGGAAGCCTTCACGAGCGTGATCTCGACAGCATTTCTATGACATCAAAGGATGACGACAACCAGGACCTGGATGGGATTGGAGATCTCAAGACCCCATTGCTGCAAGGTCCAAGAACAGACGAAACGGGAGCCTCTACGTCATTGAGACCACAATTACCAGAACTGCCAGCTAGTGTCATGTCCGTAGACGAAGATCCCAGTCTCGAGTACGAACTATCGGCCCTCAAAGAAGCTAGTGATTCAGGATTCACATACTTGCTCGGACACGGAGACGTGAGAGCAACAAAGAACTCAGTTTTCCTCAAGAAACTGGTTGTGAATTACTTCTACGCGTTCTTGAGGAGGAACTGCAGAGGTGGGGCTGCAACCATGAGAGTTCCTCACATGAACATAATGCGAGTCGGGATGACATACATGGTTTGATGTTTCCCCTAAGAACTTGTTACTTTGCTAGAAGCATCATGTAAATTACGTCGGTCGGGAGTATCGTGTTTTTTCAGCATTCATACATAGCACGGTTCTAGCATGCTGAAATTTTTGCAGCAGTTAATAAAAGCCACAGCATTTTCTGCACTTGTTGTTTAGATTCATGATCCTGAGAACAGTGCTGCAAGAACTCCTCCTGACTTTGTGTCGCAGCAGAAAGTAGGCTCATTGTAAGGTTCAAACATCCCAAGATTGGTGAAATCGAGACTACTTTATTAATCTTTTTGGACTATATTGTCCGTTTTAAACGCTTCTCATCTGCAACAAATATATTATTTTACATAATTGCATCACTTAAAGAACCCCCTATAATTTATCTTATTTCAACTTAATAAGAATTGAACGATATTAAATAATATGAATCACGCTATATAATAACATTTTATTTCATTATAATGAGAATTTATTCATATTATTAAATATTTTTACATCGACATGTATATGTTTTATTGAAATTGAGCTAAAATATTAATCGATGAACCAATACTGATTCTCCTTAAATTAGAGACAAACAAAAAAACAAGACATCAAATCATGGATGAATCCAAAATGCACCTTAATATAGGGCCTAGCCCATTTCTTCAATATAGGGACAAAATTGAATGGTCCAAATCATGAAAGTTGGACCACTTCTCTTGTTTTTCCGCCCCTTCTACTAGTCAAAATCTAGACACCACGTGTGATCAACTTTGTATTTTGTCTTCCACGTATATTATTATTTCAATCGATAAGAATGAATTATTTTTTTAATTAAAAATTGTATACTCAATTTATATTTACCGATATAAAGACTGCATTTGATAAGTAATCTTGTAAATATTCCTACAGTCAATCTATAATTTTTGTGACTTGTAATGGTGCGCAAGATTATATTTGAATTTTTCAATAAATAATTTTAAAATTATTTTATATTAAAAGAATTTGAAATTTATTATTTAAACAAATATTTAATATAATTTACCTCCACGTGGTATTGCAAATAAATAAATTACCCTCTTATAAAAAAATTAATAGCAATTTACTCCCATGTGTTTTTTGAATAAAACAATTTATCCAAAAACTACAGGGAAATAAATTGCTATTTGTTTTCATAGGAAGTAATTTGCGCATTTGCAATATTATAAGGGGATTGTTTGTATTTTTTTCATTAAAATTTAGATGTGCAGGATTTGAATTTAAAGTATCCAAACAAATTCAAAAAATTTATGATCGGGAATTTGAAATTCATCGATTTAAAGGTAGATAGATGACACTCGAAATGAAAGTCATCTGTAACTTTTTTTTTTTTTGTTATAACAAGAAATGGTTATCATAGATTGAACAAAGCTTCCCAGTGGTGTCAACTTCTTGCATCATTAGAGTTATTGACCGGTGGCTCAAATGTGGGGAAGAGTCATGTTGCACTCAAAAATTAGGTCACGGAACAAAGCTACCTAGCCAAAAAAAATTAGGTATGCACATAAGTACAATTAAAATATGTAGTTGAATGGCCCATTGGAGACAAAAAATTAGGTCATTCAAAGGTAAGTGAACATTATAAAGTATTATTTTTTATTCTAAATTCTTTTGTTTCGTCTTACTTTGATTACCTCATTTAAAAATTTAAATATAATATCATATTTAATAATTTTAAATACATCTTTGAGTTTGTGTCACCTAGCAACATTAATTGTACTTTATGAAGATTTTCAAACAATATCTTTT
Source organism: Sesamum indicum (assembly GCF_026168435.1). Taxonomy (NCBI): domain Eukaryota; kingdom Viridiplantae; phylum Streptophyta; class Magnoliopsida; order Lamiales; family Pedaliaceae; genus Sesamum; species Sesamum indicum. The sequence goes on along the minus strand of NC_142664.1, from coordinate 20,395,099 downwards.
TTATTTATTTTTTTTTTTGGTAAATGTAAATTTCATTAATAAAACAAAATCATACAGTATAACAATGCTCAACTAGTGATTTATTTTTATTTTTTTCTAAAGCATTTTGTGCTGTGAAAGGAGTCCAATTTTTTCTAAATATGGAGATTCACAAACGTGGAAGAACGGAAAGTTACATGATAAATAAAAAAATTAAAACAACAGAATAAAAATAGGTGAGACACTCAAAGACCCCTTTCTCTCTTAGTAATAGAGTACTGACAAAGGAAGATTCAACTGAAAGGGTAAATTACAATAGGCTCCCCTAAAATTTTTCATAATTATAAATATTCCCTCATTGTTTAAAAATTTATAAATACTTCTGAAATTAATGATTGTGTAACAACTACCCTCTGAAATTAATGATCGTATAATAAATATTCCATCATAACACAGGAGAAATATTTGTTAGACACTATTAATTCTACAGAAATATTTGATTTTCAAATAACGAAAAGATATATATAATTCAAGAAGCCCGTCGTAATTTATTCTAGATTGAATTATGATCTGCAAATGGCGTGAGAGTTTGAAGCATGAGTTGCATGGATTTATAACAATTAATTTATTATTGTCAGCTCTTTTAATTTCCACCAACTATTCTGCCTCATAGGCCCACTTTATTAATGATAAATGGATAAATGATACTTCTAAAAAATTAATATTTTGATCCCAATAATGGATTATATAATTATATATATATATGGGTCCAAAAGTGGCCTTGGGGCCAACTTATATTCTCCCATTTTGGACTCTTTTGTGACCTAATCAATTTGCTATTAATTAGCAGACATTGATGTTTTACCAAATTATTAATATATAATTTATATATGGTTTACCAATATTAGGGTTTCTTAATTTAATTCACCGCCCCAACCTAATCTAAAAGCGTGATTTAGATAGTAATCTGTAATATATTATATTTTTAAATGACGAATACGTTACTCATGTTTGACGCTCATGCACAAAATAAAAATTTATATGTCAACTTATTTTTTTATTTTTCTATGGAGAAGATGGATCAATGCACATCGATCTGTGGAGATGAGGGATCCCATGAATAAGTTCGAGGTTATGGGTTTGAGTTTCACCAAACGTGTGGGTATTTATCTCATTTTATGTGGGTTATTGTAATTTATTTATCATTATTAGTCATATTAATGTATTGATTGCAAAGATATTGACGTTATTAGTCGAAAAACATATGTTATTTTTATATTCAATTACAGATACATTAAGTAAGATAAAAAATGGTATTTACAATAAATATCAAATGCCGATAGAGACAGTATTGCGACCTTCCAAACGTCGGGGTCTCTTAAAGAAGTGGCAAATCCCACCCCAAAAAACTTAAATATATTTTTGGTCCGATAATTTAGGTTATTTGATATTTTTATTTTTTAACTTTCTATGATAGTATTTGATTTTTGCATCTTTTAATTTTCGTGATTTCAATTTTTTTTATTGGAGTTCATCCTTATCGCCGTGGAGGTGAACTCTAGCGAAATTAAGGACTGGATCATAAAAATTAAAAAGATTTAGGACTAAAATATTATTCTAAAAAACTAAAGGATAAAAACACCAAATAACTTAAATTACGAAACCAAAAAATTTAATCTAAAAAATAAAATTAATAAGATGATGTAGCTAGCTAGCATAGGTTTATCTTTAATTATGAGATATTAGGGGACCAATTTGCTATTTAAATGGCTCATAATTTCTCATCCATAAAAGGATGCAATTAAATCATTTTCAGCCCTTTGGACCACAATATTCAACAAGGTGATGGATCAATTCCACAAACAAACAGAGAAACACACACACACACACTATATATATATATAAATATATATGTATGTATATGTGCAAATAAGAAAGGTTTGGCATGAAGAGGGGAAAAAAATGACATTAAAGAAGCAAAAACAATAAAATAAAATAAAAAAATAAATCAAAGAACACCTGTCTTTTCATTTTCTGGAATCTGATCAAACTGGCATTAATTGTTATAAATATTGAAATTCTAGATGTTTCACTTATTATTTTTGTTTTTAATGAATTAATCATAATTATATTATGAATTTCCACAGGCAATTTATTTAGGGATGATGAGCGTAACGATCCTCTTTTATTGTAATTATAGAGATTTTCGGATTGATAATATAAAATATAATTTGAACCATAACTATTATTTAAAGCCTGAGATTTTACGACAGTCTATGAAATGCAAAGTGGATCAAAATTTATTATTTATAATCAAATAACGAGTCTACTACTATGGGCTAGGTCGTGTTTAAATTGATTTGATCTGCCAACATTGCTTTAGTCTAGTGGTTAAAATTAAGGCCTCATGTATAAGTTTGAGGTCATGGGTTCAGGTCCTACTTGATATGTGAGTATTTGTCTCGTTTTATATGGGTTTATTGTAATTTATTTCGTATTTCTTATCGATGTACTGATTGAATAATTTATTTCATAATTTTTTATTATATTAATGTATTGATCGAACTAATGTATTGTCCGACCACTCAATTATTGAAATATTGATCCAATCATATAATTACACTTCTATTAAAAAAACGAAAAAAATGATTTAATCCTATAACTTATCTTATGAGAAGGCGCAATCTACTAATATAGCGGTAGCAAAAGTTCATTCCATAACAATGATAAAATCATATAGTTGTTTCTTGATCCTCAATGGATTGTACGGAATGAGTTTGAAATCAATACTCTGGCGATCGAATTACTAATGATCTAAAGATCGTTTATAATGCAAGAGTAAAATAAAGTCTACTCTAAATTTTATACCTAAATACTTATGTCGGGATATTATTTATAAATTCTGTCAAACATACATCATGCATTAGACATTGCAGAATGTGGCACGTGGGCCCCATCTTATGACCTAGATTTTGGGTTGTTGGGTCGATCAAGACCCATTCCGTTGTAAAAAATTTGACTCGTTTGATAAGAAAATAATTTAAATATTTTATTCTTACAGTACTCAATATTATTATAGTGATAGCATAAGTTCATTGTACGTGGAGAAGATTTCAACACCTATGTAGAGGTCCACATATTTTTGCAACTTTGATTCTTCAACAAATTAGGTAAAAACTCCTTGCAAACTGCACTCCTACTTGTGTTCAGGCTATTGCAGTACTTAAAATTTAGAGAATAGTTTGAATTATTTTGTATTACGATAATTAGGAGCGATAAAATAAATATAACAGGAGTCAAATAAGATGAATTTTTAAAGGACAAAAATATCTCCACAGGAGCTCAAAACATCCAAATAGAACAGGAATCCATGCACTTTTCAATATTTTCACCCTGCAGCTCAGATGGCAGCCGATCCGATCCCGTAACCGGCAACCACAATAGCCGACTACCCAATACCCAAGAGGCTAAGATCACAATACATAGATTCAAATACAAATATTTGACCCCATAAATACTCTAGAACTATTTTTAGGTTGTAAGTAATTTATCCAGAGAATATTCTTCTTTTTTTTTTATCTTAATTTCGCACCCGACTAACTTAAGCATCGAATAATTTAAATTGAAAACCTTCCAATAAACTTGACGTACTTTTATTTTCTCAAAATACAAGCACTTATCTGATTGGACTATCCTTCATATCGTAGAGATCTTTTTGACTATTTTTTCAAAAGTCCCTGTGGAAAAGTATAAAAATAAATTTGTTGTGGACAATAATCTCTGGGGATGGGAGAAATGCCGGCAATAATATAATACGTTTCCCAAGTAATGAATCTGCAAAATAAAAATAGACTGCAACATTACGTGAATGTCTTCACAAATTAATGATCATTCCAGACGACTAAATTAAATACAATTAAACTTTAAAATTGTCAACAAAACGTAAACTATAAGTAAATTAATTTTGTTGAAAATTTTGGTACCTTCTAGCTATTTCAATTGAACATCTTATGGATTTCTATGTGCATAAACAAATATTAATCATTACTTTCTCATTTTGATCAACATTGAATATTTTTGACAAAATTATAAGTACTTTGTTTAAAATTGTATTGTAATTATAAATATACCACCTATTTAAGGACGGAATTCTACAAATACACTCTTAAGGTAAATTATATGATTTTTTTAGAAAGTGTATCTGTAATTTTATAAAGGTTATAAAGTGTTTGTATAATTACAGTAAACATAAAAACTGATACATTCATCCGCATAAAAATAATAAAGGTTATGAAGGTCATGAATAGAAATCGAACAACTGCTCGGGCATTGAGATATTTATCGCATCACACGTTTCATCATTTGGAGTTGCGTATGGGAACGAGGTCATGTACTCATCTTAAATCCTTCGTTTTGAGGGCTGATAATGTAGACATGTGTGTTGCATCAACCGACAAGAAGTTTGAGTGGCTTATAAGATCTAAGGGAGTGTTTGCAAAAATTTCTGCTTTTAGAGAAATGATTTTAGTAGAAAAAGTTGAAAATTGTAGTAGAATGAAAAGTGGGTAGTGTTTGTAAAAAAAAAATAAAAAGCAGATAAAAGGTAAATTGGATAGCGTTTGGAGAAATATCACTTCTGACATAAACTTAATTGATGAAAGACTGTTTTGTCCTCATACGTTGAAAATATACTAGTTTTTTGCTTATTATTTTAATTGTTGTTTATCACTAATAATTATTTTTTCACAAGAAAATCATTAATTTTATTTCGATTTGTATTTCATATTTATGTTTCTAAAAATACTAAAAAATATATTTAATTTAATAATGCTTCCGCTAAGTAATATTCATACACCATAGTTAAACTTACATGATTGCAAAAAAAAAAATTTATTTTATTAATTAATAATATAGTAATATATGAACAAAATAATATAATTAGATAATATAGCGCATAAAATATAAACTATTTAAAATATTAAATATATAAAAGTGTAAATTTAATTCTTGTTAAAATTTAAATTATTAGAAAACTTTAAATTTATAATTTTCAAAATAAATTAAAAATGGTAAAGTTGAATTAAGATTATTATAATAAGGGTAAAATAGTTAAAAATAAAGTTGTATTTATTTATGAAAAAGTCAAAGCAACTAAAAGTACCCCAAAGGTGCTTCTAATTTTTGGTCTAAAAGCACTATTTTTAGCCGTTTTTAAAACATAATCAGACATTTCGAATACTTTAAAAGTACTTTTAATGCGCTAAAAGCTGAAAGTGCTTTTCTCAAGCGCTCGCAAACATTCCCTAAGCCCTCCGAGAAGCTCTTTCAAATTGTCCTCTTTGATTTCATATATATGGGTCTTACTTTATTATTTTATTTTACAAAAGCACCTCAATAAGAAGAAAAGCACTCCAAATATATAAACCACTGTAAAACACGTGTCTACCTTAATAATGTCTACATGTATTGTAGCTTTGTCAGAGTAATTAATTAATACTTAGCTAAACCGTGTTTAATTTTTGCGAACAATAATAATACTATTCACCATTGGTCAAGTGCAAATTTAATAAATTATAATTATTACTTTCTTTATAAAATCAAAATTTATAATAATTACTTGACCTTTTTGTAGTGGGGGGGGGGGGGGGGGACGTAAAAAGCAACATGGGTCCCACGTTTCCAATGTCTTTTCCTTACGTTTGGGCAAGCAAGCTGTTTGAAAAGCGATTTTCAATGTTGAATTTTTGATAAGTGGGAAAAGAGCAAACTGTGGAGAAAAGCAGGGTCACATCTTACATAGTGAGTAGTGATAGTGCATATAAAGCTACGCTAGCAGAAAAGAAGAATGACATCTTTCCTCCCCTTCACATGCTTTTCAAGTCCAATGCAATTAAGCTCAATGGTTGATCCGGCTCTTTTCGTGTGATCACATCTTGCGACTGTGATCACTTACGTCAACACTCCGAATTTGATAATACTGAAGATAAGACAAAAAATTAGTCGGGTTTGTCTCCACGACAATACTCCGATGCTTAAGTCAGTTGAGGTCGAAGAAAAATTTGATGATTATATTTGCGAGTAAAGTGATAGAAATATGAAGTACATTTTCCTTTTGCAGATTGGAGTATTTATAGAGGAGATTTTGGGTTCCACTATTTGACATGTGTTGCTTCTAGGGTCATTCATGCAATGACTAAGCACCTTTTCTAGGCGATACCTATTTGGGCCGTTTTACGGGTCGGTCCGGGATTAACTTGACCCGATTATCATAATCTTAACCCCCAGCGACCAACGACTAAGCCTACGACCATAACACCTTTGCGACCTCACAATTTTTACAGAATCCTCATCAGTGGTTAAGGTTGAAATTATATTAATAAACCTGAGGCTATGTGTTTAAATTTTATTGGACGTGTTGATATTTATCTCATTTTATGTGAGTTTATTGTAATTTGTTTTATTATTCTTAGTCATATCGGTATATTAATGGATTATTGATGTGTTGATTTAATGATAGATTGTTCGATTTATTAAAATATATATATAATCATATAATTATTGTTCTTGTGCAACCCTATATTTTTCATTCCCAACTTATCGTACAATCCTAAGATTTTGCTAGCTTAGATCTCCAATTACACAAAATAATTTGAATTTTTGAAAAGAAAAAAAAAAACTTTTTTAGGTAAAATTGCCTGTTATTCTTGTAGCACCCCCTACTCGTTACATCTAATTATTACTATTTCATCCTTTCTTTAATCAGAACTCATTTTATAAGTAATTCTCTTTCAACCCGTAAAATAAATTTTAATTTATCAATATAATATATATATATATATATATATACCACAAAAGGTAATAGATACCTCCGAAAGTTTATATTCGCCCTCACTAGATGTCCTCATGTACATAACCTCAAGAAAAATCATACCACAACATAAAACACAAATCCCGATAAAAGACCAAAATATTTAACAACCCAACAATCAAAACTCTGGCTTCAGAAGTCACGGCTGACCCACCTAATAAAGACGACGGCACCACTCAAAGTCCAATGTGGCTAATTAGTGTAACCTATTTCCTGAAAAGTACATAGCAATGAATGAGCTGCCTACTCAATAAGTATAGCCAATCAGTTTATATATACACAGGCAACAATACACATACATGCAGTTACATTTACTAACAGTCATTAGTCATATAACAACATCAGATATAAGCATGTAATAATACATACTCATAACTATAAATCAATCTATGACACAATATTCGACATTATCGTTTATTAGTTAAGAGCCCCACTTACTCTAATTGGTATACATCAGTCAATGGTTTCGCCGGCCATCATCATATCATATACAGTACAGGATATCCGTTGTGTGATATTCCCACACTCTTTTACTCCAGCTGTGCAGCAATATAGCACAGGACATCACAAGAAATATGGTACCCCCACACCACCCCAGTGTGTAGCTAACAGCACAGGATATTCCCCGCTGCCCGGTATACCCCGGTACCCTACGCCCCATGGTACCTAGCTTAAATCATATATTTTTCATATCTCAATATCAATCACATTATCATCAATCACATTTTTATGAACCATTGACTGTGTTCCCAACTACGTAAGCATCATCTTTTATTTCAACTCACAATCGTCATTCTATTCTTTGTAATAATCTATTCCTCAATAACAACTCCCAATTTGATTTCATCAACAATCAATTATATGATTATTACATAATCATATCCCGCATATCTCTACATTACCATCACATATCACATAGTAACAATTTCACCAATATTATGGTAATCTAACAAATAATCCACAACTAATTATATAAACAATCAATATACGAAAGCCACACATAATAATATAAAGCCAAGTCACGTTCGCATCCAAGAAACCAACGTATATAATACAATACTACACATATAAATATATATAAATCCAATTAGCTATACTTACCTTATATCCCAAAATACTTCGATTCACGAGGGACTGCTCAACCCTTTACTTTGTCGTCACGTCCTATAATAGAATGTTATACGTATAATCAATATATTTAATTTACCAAATAATTCATAAGAATTCACTTAATCAAACCCCTTATATATTTATAACTATCATTTGTAATAACATTCGTAAATTATATTACCACTGAAACCTCCTTTTCCCTCATTAATAACATAATATTTCTAAAATATAACTTCCGAAATATTTCTATCAATTTATCGTTGCTATACAATTTAATTAAGCAATAATACATAGAATTACATATTTGGTTAATTATTCCGATGGAATTATGTAAATTAGCTATAATAATAATTAAATCTAACAAATCTAATATTTTAATTACCCAACAATATCATTTTTATATCAAATGTGATATTTAATTCGACACTAATTTAAATAGTCAAAATCATAAAATACTCCGATTAAATAGTACATTGCTCAATATAATCAACATTTAATAAATGATCCAATTAAATAAAATTATAATTATAATTTCATATCTCTGTTTTCTGGTTCGGCCGAGAGAGGAAATGCAATTTAGAATGTGTGTTGTGTGTGTAATTGTGCATGTGTGTGTGGTAATTGTAAAACAATTAACATATATATATATATATATATATATATATATATATGTTTAATTGGTGAGGCGGTGGCAGCACATGTCACTCCCCACCCCTTTTTTTTTTCTTTTTTTTTTAATAATTACTATTACATTCTTCTTAATTTTCTTAATTAACATGATTTGCTTTAAAATATTATAACAAACTCCAATTTACTCCGTTCAAATTTTAATATATCCCAAATTCAATCTATAATTTACTTACTAATTAAATTTAAATTCTTAATAATTACCAATTAGTCTTCCAATTACGTACAAAATTCTACGGATGTCACAATTTTAGTGGTTTTCTATTTCTTTTTTCTAGTTTTCCTTTTTAAAGATTTCTTTTTTTAACAAAAAAAAAAGAAAAAGTGTTGTGAACTTTGGTCGGAAAGATTTTTGTTTTTTAAACATCTTTGTTCGGAAAGTTGATTATCAACATTTGATGACTACGACAGAAGAAATTGCACGTAAAATGGTGGCAAGTTAGCTATTTCAAACCATTTTTTGACTTTATATTTTTGCATAAAATATTGGTGAAAACTACTCTAATTAATTGTACTTAATACGGCTGTTGCTGGACGAAATATAATTTTTTGTCATTATTAATTATCATTATTAAATAAGAAATTAATTCACCATGATTGCACAATAATTTTTTATTATTGTTTTTGCAGGCGAGGTTGAAAAATTAGTCATACTTAAATATTTCGATTATAGAATGTGGTTAAATTCAATTTTAATTTATCATGACTTTTAATAAATCATGATTAATTATAATATAGAAAAAAAAATTTAACTTTATTTGTGGTTATTATTATTTTGGTAGTTGGTTGATTTTTTAAAGGTTGAGTAAATGTCTAATAGATAAATACCAATTATAATGTTCAAACCCCCTCGTGATAAGAAAAATGAAAAAATAAATGTGACAAAAAAGCCCCCTCATATTAATTGTTGAAACAAACAAAAAACACTTAGTCCCAAACTGTCGAGACATCAACCAACAATGCCCACACAATGGCGAGAATCGACTAACAAGATGCCTTGCTCTATATGATTTATGTCATAATTAAAAATAAAAAATCATAAAAAAATATTAATTAATTGTTGTTGCGTACTGTCAGTTAGTTATTGTTTCTATAATTACAATTAGAGCATTAATTACAGTTGAAAAGCATGACAAATATTAATTAATTATATTAAATCTTAAATTTTCACATTAGTTTATTTGATCATTGATGGTATATAGTATAAATTTATTATGACTTTTAAGCTATGATCATTTATAATATAGAAAAAATTAATTTTTCTTTGCAGTGTCCGAAGATACTCGAGATCAATTTTTGTTAAGATAGGTTTTTGTGAAATATAATAAAAAAACACATAGAAACTATTTATATTAGGGCGCATGTAAAGTATTATAAAATTATAGTTTTACCCATAACAAATATATATATAATACTAAATTTAAGTGTAATATTGGGCCAAAATCAATAGTTTAATATTAAATACAACACCTAAGATCCGATACATAATGTTGCACTAATTATGGATCAGAAAGACATATAATTTTTTTTTTTTTTTGGTAAATGTAAGTTTTATTAATAAGACAAGATTGTGTAGTACAACAGTGCTCAACTGGTGGTTTCTCCCTCGACAGACGAAGGGATACCCTATAATTTATATAAAGCACATGAACTAACAGAACAAGATATAGAAAGACATATAATTAAAATACTAAACAAACTGCAGATTTAGATCTCATCAACAAATAATCTGTTTGTTTATAAGATCCCAATTAGTTTATGCTTACTACTTTAATTCAAATTTTTAATTAAAGATTCATTATATTTAAAGAACTTCAAACTTTTAGAGTAAAAACAAATGTAAAAGGTCATACATATATAAAATGAAGAAATATTCTAAAGACAATTGCATTTGCCTCCTATGCCTAATTTTATTCCAAAAAAAAAGAATATTTTTTTTGTGTTTTATATTTTTTGAATAAATTATATTAACGCGTTTGATGTTAGATTTAAATATATTTTTTATTTTTATTTTTGTAAAATTACAAGTACATTTCGATATGGGTGTTAGTATAATGTATTTTAAAAGGTGTTGGTATAAATTTTTATCTTAATAACGAGCGTGTACTTGCAATTACAACTATAATTTCAAATTGTATAATTATAATTTTATAAAAAAAATAGGAGGTGCATGTTTGTGTACTTGGACATAACTTCGAGGGGTTGTCAGGGTAATTTATTTATTTATTTTTTTTTTGAATATTTTCTTAATTCATTGCTCGATAAAATTTCATAAAGCAAAGAGCATAAATGGTGAATAAAAAAAATTAAAAATGTAAAAACACTGAACATGAATATCACACACTAAAAAAATATAATTATTTGATATGATTAATTATACCATGATTAGAAATAAAAAATTATAGAAAATACTAATTAACAGTGGATACTCGACCATTATTAGCTGTTGTTTTGGCAAGTGAAGTAAATAACTAGCCATAGTTAAAAAAATTATAGCCAATATTTTGGTAACAGCTAAAATTATGACAATTATTAATTAATGATTGTCAGAACATAAATTTTTTTGTTAATTTTATTTGATTATAATAGAAAGTATTGATGTATCTTGAATTTTAAACCGTTATTTATAATATAAAAAATAATTTATAATTTTATATAGCGACGACGCAACATTAGTATAATATAGATTCCATAAAATTTAATCTTTTTTCAATAAATACATTTATTTAAAAATTGAAGTAAATATGAAATGTCATTTTATATTATATATCATTACATCCAATGTAGGGTCATTGCATCTACTTATGTCTATTTTGGTGTAAACACATAAAATCAAACGACAAAAATCCGTAAAAGAAGTCATAATTGTACTATAAATCTACCTAATCAAATATGTTTGACGTTCAAACCATTGAAAAGCCACCCAAGTAATACTTAATTCCTTGTTCACATATATAAAATTGTACTACAAATCTAGGGTTCATGAATCCCATCACTTCTTCCTCTCTCAAAATCCTAAAAGTTTGCCGATAAGTCTTACTTGATTGATAAGGTTTAGGCCTCTTAATCACAAGATTGTGAAATTCGAGTCCTATGAATGTGAATGTATATATACTTTTATAGTAATTTATCTTGAACGTATTTTGTTAATTGGAATTATTGATGTATTGAATTATCTTTTTAATTTTGAATATATTGAATAATATAATGCATAGCACACTATCACCAGGGAAAAAAAAAAAGTTCAATAAGGTCTGGCTCAATTGGTGAACTTGAGACCCATTAGGGCTATAAGGTCTTGGGTTCGAACCCTATGACGTGTGGAATGTTATTTTACTTTAATACTAAATCTCATTCTACAGTAAAACATCTATAAATTAATACTCTATAAATTAATAAACTCTCTAAAATAATAAAATCTTCCGGTCCCGACTTGGGTCTTTGTAAAAAACATCAAATTCAATAAGATAATAATTTTTCGAAAAATTCCTTTATAAATATTAGGTCCCATTAAAATCTAAATTAATAATTCATAAATATTACAATTATAAATATTATGGTAATTTATTAAAATAGAAGTCTGTAATGCTTTACGCATTTGATCATTCATGGATGATTTTGCGATGCCTTTTAGATGAGAAGACATGAGTGGGTGTTATGAATTATTTTATTTTCATGTTGAGATTTATATAGTATATGTTTGATTCATCATGCATGAATATATTCAATTAATTATAATAGTTATTTAAGTACAACGAATTAATATAAACATGTATATTCAAGTAATTCCAATGAATTGATACATACGTCTGTGAATATAATAGTTAATTGTATACAATGAATTGATATTATACATGAGTATATTTAATTAGTTACAAAGAATTGATTGATGCATGAATTTAATCAATAAAACATATATGAATTCATTTATTTTCAATGTATATGTACTAAATTTGCTGAATTTAAAAAGTCTCTCTTTTAATTAATAAAATATTAATTTATTGATAAATTAATATCTCTCTAAATTAATAAAATTTCATGGTCCCGTGGTTATTAATTTATAGAGGTTTTACTGTACTTTAATAATAATTGTTGATTAGATATAATTATCTGATATTGATAATTAGTATATATGATTGTTATAGTTCTCGATAGTTGTTAGGTATAAATATTTGACATTGATAATTGTAATTAATTTATTAAAAAAAAATAGTTCAGTGCTTTCATTTTAAAAAAAATAAAAATTAGTTAATAGTATTTTGTTTTTAAATGGTTGCTCGGTACATTGAAATCGAGTTATTTCTGAAACACTGTATTCGTGATTAAAATTTCTTAATAATCTTTTTTCTTACATACAAAATAATTAGTATTTGCCCCGTACGAATTTTATGAGAAAAAAAATTATATAAAATCAATGTTATTTTAAATAAAAAAAATGAAATAAAACAATGTCATTTATCGAGAATTATTATATAAATCTCAATAACAAGTTTTTTCATATTTTTATTCTTAAATTGGGCAACGCATTACTAATGATGTCTTAACCTAGTGGTCGAGGTTAAGGTTGATATTTCATAAACAAGTTCGTGGTCATGGATTCGAGTTTTATCGAAATTGTAGATAATTGTCTCATACTATGTGAGAGTAGGTAATTTGTTTACGATCATATTAATATATTGGTCGAATCGAGAATTATTATAATTTTTTATTTATTGTTCTATATATATTGAATCGATATAATGCTAAAAAGAGAAAAAACAAAAACGGTCCGCACATTATAAGTGACACATGGTTTTACTCAATTCACTTTTTTAAATAATGAAAGTTAATTATATTATCTAATATATCAAAAAAAATGAGACGAATTAAATACATCAATAATTTTGTATCAAAGTGTAAATTACAAAATAATAATTAAAAATTATTAGTAAAATAGATAAATATCTATACATAAGTGAAACTCGGACACGGGACATTTTCATTAAATGAAAAGTCCTGCAGCCTCAATTAAATTTCTTAAATAGTTAATTATATAAAATCTAAAAGCCATAGTTTGAAATTTATTTAAGTGGAGACAAATAAAAGTACTAAATATATTTAAGATGTTTATTTAATTAATTATAGGCATGATCTCAATAAAAATAGCCTAAAACTTAGATGATTAATGATTAAAAAGACTTTCCACTTCTTTCACATCTTAGTTAATTTGCACTTTATTATTATTATTTCTTAAAGTAAAAGGGATCAACTATTATTTATTGAATAATATTCTCGAACATAGAACTAGGTCTTCCATTACGTCAATTAAATTAAATAGAACTATTCTAATTACTCATCAATATATCAATTTTAAACTTATATAGTTAAATTTTACTAGTCGTAGCTCATGAGTGTTAGGTAAAGATTATTTTTTTTTTCTTTTTAACATTACGTCGATTTAACCAATGTATTATTATACTAAGAACAATAATAATAAATTACAATAACTCTTAATTCTATCAATACATCAATATGACTGTAAATAAATTATAATAGTCCACATAAAATGGGATAAAACCTCACATAAAGCGACACAAATACCTACGCATCCGTTGGGACTTGAACCCATGAACTCGAATTCAGTCATGGGATCTCAGCCTTAGCCTCAACATCATTGGTAGGTAAAGATTTCTTTTTTTAAGTGAATCTGTTAAATTTACATCATGAATTTCAACGGTCAACAATCAATATATCAGTTGTCAATATATGCAACTGATCAATAACTACTATTACAGCATATCGAGACCTATATAATTTTTTTCTTTTATTTTTGTCGACTAAAATGGACCTCATTAATATTGAGACCAAGTCTCTCTCAATGAATCATAATTGATTTTCATACATGAATAGTAGTTGACTAGTCGCGATCAATTACTATTATTGATATCTTGATGTAAATAAATATTTTACTAAAAAAGTTTGAATAATTGGTAGTGTATATTTTGTATTGAGTAAGTCTAAATAGTCCCATTATTTTTCAAGATAGATATAAATTAGTTACAATTTTTTTTAAAAAATTTTAAATATATAGATCAGATAAAACTATACAACTCCAAATATGGTAAGAAACAACCAATAAATTTTGTTCAAATTTAATAACACAAGTCTCCATATTTGAAATTTTTTTTTGAAATAACTCCAAAATTATGAAATTTATTAGTATTCAACAAAATATAATTTAAAATTAAAATTAAAAATTTTAAATTTCCTTTAAAATTTTAGAATTGTGGAAACAAATATAAAAAAATTATTATAGGAATTCAAAATCCATAATTTTGAAGTTCTGAAAAATTTATAAACGGACAAAAACATGATAGGCCACAATGTTTTTATAAAATGTTGTCAAGAATTTATGAAAAGAGAAAAAGATGGCAAATTGAGTAAGGTGGTAAAGAATTCAGCGCTGTAACATTACAATTGCTAAACAAAGAAAAGAAAAAGGAAAAAAGAGCAGTAATTCTGAGCATCACTGTCATTACTCGGAAGGGTCAAACCACCTGGAAATTATTACAGTTTTAAATTATCAAGAATCGGAAAAATACTTTTCAATAATTCAAACCAAAGATCTATATCTTAATCACCTTATTGTCTGCTTGATTTCAGAGCACACGATTTATAAACTTGCTATGTGTTCTCTCTCTCTCTCCTCTCTCTTTTTCTTTCTCTGCTCTCTCTTTCTCTCTCTCTCTCTCACACACACACACAGAGTAAGCAACGAAACAAGTGGAATAATAGTATGCGGTGTGATATGTGAGATCAGCCCAAGAAATTTAACTAAACTCCAACAAAACGAAAATCACACACATACAAAGAAGCGTTCAGCAAGAAACGTAAAAGACTACCTACTCACATAAACCGTATCTCACTCACTTTCTTCAACAAAAATACATAAACTCTGAGTGTTTGGGAGTAATAAAAAGTGGGGACTCTCTCTTTTCACTGTCACAACCAAAATATTCCAGTCTTTATGCTCTGATTCCCAAGTGCCAGCCATTGTGTGTATTTTTTTTGGGTTATTACAGGACTTGTCTGAGTTTTTCGTGTTTGTTCAGTCTCTGTGGAGGTTGTTGACCTGCTGTTTGTGGCACATTTTAGGTACCGTCCCAATAAATTATCCATTTTCTGGGTTTATATAGTATGTTGCGTGTGTCAATATGTGTTTTTCTTGAGACTAGTTCTTTTCTTGGGTGGGCGGTTTGGCCAAAGGGTCATGGTTAAAATTCTTGAATTTGCAGTGGGCATGGTTTTCTTGTGTTTCTGAGGGCATTTTCAATGGATCTTGAAAGTGGGATTTATCAGAATCATGTAAAGGTGAGTTCTTTTCTGTGAGTATGTGTGTGTGTTTGGAGTTGTAATCTTTGGATAATTTAAGCATATTCTTGTGGGTTTTTATTTATTTTTTTCTTATGATTGGATTCTTTGTTGGAGTTCTGCAGCAGGAGTCTTGGAGAACAGTACTGACATTGGCTTATCAGAGTTTGGGTGTGGTGTATGGGGATTTGAGTACATCTCCTTTGTATGTCTACAAGAATACTTTTGCTGAAGACATTGATCATTCTGAGACTAATGAAGAAATCTTTGGGGTTCTGTCCTTTGTCTTTTGGACATTAACCTTGGTTCCTCTTCTCAAGTATGTGTTCATTGTGCTTAGAGCTGATGATAATGGTGAAGGGGGCACATTTGCTCTGTATTCACTCTTATGCAGACATGCCAAAGTGAATTCATTGCCTAGTTTCCAGTCAGCAGATGAGGATTTGTCAACTTACAAGAAGGATATTTCTAGTCCTGCGCCATCAACTTTTGGGGCAAGGCTTAAATCTACTCTTGAAAAATATAGAGTGTTGCAAAGATTTTTGCTTGTATTGGCTCTTCTTGGTGCTTGTATGGTGATTGGAGATGGTATATTGACTCCAGCAATTTCTGGTATGCTTCTACTTCTAGTTATATTTGGTCAAACTCTAAAACTTTTTGAGTTTCTGAGCTTCTATATGAGTAATCTTTCTGGTCTTGTTGCAGTTTTTTCCGCAGTTTCTGGTGTCGAACTTGCCATGGAAAAAGAGCATCACAAATGTAAGATTGTGAATTTCCCATCTGAGATTTTCTAGTGCATAGTCTTTCTGCTCTTGTATTTGTTGAAAAATTTTCAGCTTTCATTCCTGTTGAATATCTGAAAGTTCAATAGAATGCACTATCCTTTTCTGTTGTGCCACAGAAGTTAAGTGAATTAGTGCATATTCTTGAAAGAGTAATAACTTATCTCGAAAAACAGTTCCGGTTGCGTAAATTTTCAATCTAATCTTCCTTAACTGCTTGGTGAGGTTGATTCCTGTTTCAAATAGAGGCTTTCCTATTCTTTTACATGGGCTGGAGGAAGTGCTTTTATTGTTGCTCATAAATGGTCTAAAGCTATCTTTATTTTGTTCAAATTTCAGGTGTTATATTCGACAGATTGCTTGTGAAAGCAATATAGTCTAAAGTCGTTGCTTAATTTTCCATTTTGTCATTAATATAATGAGACGGTTCAATAAATATATTTGCAAAATAAGTTCTTCGAGAGCATCATATTATTCTTCATTAAATCTATGCCTGACTGTTTACTCATCAAAATTTGGCTGTATAAACACCCTTTTGCAGGCACTTCACACCATCATATTTTCCTCAATACTAGTGGTATTTACTTTGTATCGACTGCTCTTTGCCAATGACAATCATTTATAAAAAATTCTACTTAGCTTTGGTAGTAGGAGTCAGTGTCTTGACTGTACCTCAAGAAACCTTCATTGTTCTTTCTCTTGGCTTAACCTCTGAATACCTGTATATTCAGTTGAACATGTAGCTAGTCCGTCAAGATGAATCCTTGAGCTCTTTCTGTCACAAGTAATTTGGTAATTTCAGTTAAAACACGCCCTACAAATCGAACGAAGCATGCACTTGACCAAATCGGACAGTGGAATTATGGGATTAAATGATAGACATAAGTTGTTGCCTGTAAGATGCTTAATTGTTAGATCTGTTTAGCTGCATAAGCAATCAATGAAGTCTACTTGAAGGATTAACCGCTGAGCTATTTTTCGATTTGTTAACCTCCTGGCTCTTGTCTTACCTCATATGGTTATTGAATATATTTACCACTTAACTTGGAAACACTGTGTTGACGGGTTCCTATGCTACATAATCGAATAATCCTGCAGACGTAGAAGTCCCAGTTGCTTGTATCATACTGATAGCCTTGTTTGCCCTTCAACATTATGGCACCCACAGGGTCGGATTCTTGTTCGCACCTGTGGTCATAACATGGCTCTTCTGCATCAGTGCTATTGGTGTATACAATATTTTCCATTGGAATCCTCATGTATATCAAGCCCTATCTCCGCACCACATGTACAAATTTCTAAAGAAAACCCAACGAGGAGGTTGGATGTCCTTGGGAGGAATCCTACTGTGCATAACGGGTAAGTCGAAGCACTTGATTGACACGTGGAGGACATTGGGCTGTTTTCTACTGCATATAATAATAATTTTCTTTCCGTTACAAGATTCTCTCTAACGCTTGGTGTAACAATTCCAGGTTCAGAAGCAATGTTTGCTGACCTTGGGCACTTTTCGCAGCTATCGATAAAGGTATAGGACATTTCTTTTATCTGATTGACGCGCAGGAATTTTGATCTGATTTTAAGTTACACGTGCATTTATTTGAGATTTTTGCACAATGTGATTGCATATCCATGAACTACACTGGTGCTGGTGTTAGTTGATTGTTTGAAATTCTGGATTTCATCATCTATACATCTGAGCACTATGTCGCTCTACCTTGGAAAATTTTATCCTGCTAAATCTCATTCTTTTCCGTTTTCAGGAAGGACATCCCCGATGTCATTGTCTAGCTTATAGTCGAGATTATTTCTGATCTTGATCTTGACAGCTTTATTCTGAGAGGTGTAAAAACCCCGATGACTTATTCCGTTTGAGTTTGCTTTTATCTAATTGATGCTTCTCATGTGCCACAAGATCACTTTAGCAAATAAAGAGGTGATGTTACTGTCAAGAGATATCTTCAAGAAGGAAGAAAATGTCCTCTAGCAATTACCGAATGCTGTTCCAGGAATCTGTACAAAATAGATTAGAAGAAAAGTCTATTCAAATATAGATATGGTTTCCGACGTTACCCTAAAATTAGAGTTCACTCAAGATGAGTGGAATGATTTACTCTCGACAACTTTGCTTAACTTTTTAACATCTTGCTGTTAGTCTGTTTGCCTTCCTTCTGGGGTTCGAGATAGAGACTCCCGTTGGAGATCTTGTATTGTTCTTAATACTTGTATCACTTCTTGGGCTAATCGCAACAGAACCTTATAGATTCATTTCTTAATACAGAAAATATGTGGTCATCCCTAACATTTGCTTGTCATGGATTTGCAGATAGCCTTCACATCCATTGTTTATCCGTCGTTGATCCTTGCATATATGGGACAAGCTGCATATCTTTCTAAGCATCACGATATTCGAAATGATTACAGTGTCGGATTTTACGTTTCTGTACCTGGTATGCACCTTTAATTCTTGATCTTTAAAGTAAAAGAATATGCAGATTAAGTGAATTTCCTCCAATGGAAACTATATCTTGTATTCTTTGCGTCAGAGAAATTAAGATGGCCGGTTCTGGTGATCGCTATTATGGCCGCAGTGGTCGGTAGCCAAGCCATTATTACTGGAACCTTCTCTATCATAAAGCAGTGCTCTGCCTTGGGGTGCTTTCCAAGAGTGAAAATAGTGCACACGTCATCAAAATTTCATGGCCAGATATACATCCCTGAAATCAACTGGACTCTAATGCTCCTTTGTTTGGCCGTTACTATCGGTTTCAGAGACACCAAACGCATGGGCAATGCCTCAGGTATGACTCAAGTAAAATCACATGTAAAGAGAATAATTCTTACAACAGAAAGTTCTCAGTAGTTTTTTCTTATCTCTCGTAAAGAAATGCCGTAAAAATGCCATATATTGATCTACTTACCTTGACGTCTTAGACTATTTCTCATTTTCCATGGATACTATTTAAGTCCGACCATATAAAGTCTCGTTTGTCCATTCAGGTCTTGCAGTTATAACTGTCATGCTGGTCACTACTTGCTTGATGTCTCTCGTTATAGTTTTATGCTGGCACCGGAGCGTACTCCTGGCAATCTGCTTCGTCTTGTTTTTTGGAACCATAGAAGCATTATATTTCTCCGCTTCCCTTATCAAGTTTCTCGAAGGAGCTTGGGTGCCTATCGCCCTTTCGTTCATCTTCATGGTGGTGATGTGTGTGTGGCACTATGGCACATTAAAGAAGTATGAGTTTGACGTCCAAAACAAGGTCTCCGTCGACTGGCTACTAGGCATTGGCCCAAGTTTAGGCATCATTCGGGTCCGTGGAATGGGCCTCATCCACACCGAACTTGTCTCCGGGATCCCAGCAATCTTCTCCCACTTCGTCACCAATCTTCCGGCCTTCCACCAGGTTCTTGTTTTCCTTTGCGTCAAGTCTGTCCCGGTTCCCCACGTGAAGCACGAAGAACGATTCCTTGTCGGACACATCGGCCCAAGAGAGTATCGTATGTACCGATGCATTGTCCGGTACGGTTACCGTGATGCACACAAGGACGACCTCCAATTCGAGAACGACCTCGTGTGTAGTATAGCGGAGTATATACGCACGGGAACAAACAGTGCGGACAACGACTCGACAAAGCTAAGTGAAGACATGTTTGTGGTCGGAACACCTTCAACTCATCTAGACGGGATCCAAATGTGTGAGGACAACGGACCAGACGGGGAAACATCCGGGCCATCAGAGCTCAGAGAAATACGGTCTCCACCGGTCATTACTCCACGGAAACGGGTTAGGTTTGTGATCCCGGAGAGCCCAAAGATCGACAAAGGTGCACGAGAGGAGCTGCGAGAGCTGATGGAGGCTAGGGAAGCCGGAATAGCGTACATATTGGGACATTCTCATGTGAGAGCGAAGCAAGGGTCAAGTTTGATCAAGAAGGTGGTAATAAACTTGGGGTATGATTTCTTGAGAAGGAATTGTAGGGCTCCCACATATGCTTTGAGTGCCCCTCATGCTTCAACATTGGAGGTGGGAATGGTGTACCATGTATAATGATGTTGCAGAGGTTGTATGATCATGTGTTCCTGTACATGTGGCTTTTTTGTGATTTTGCAAAGATAGATTTAAAGTTCTTACAAAGGTTACTGATGAGGATGAGATTAGGTGTTGTAGTGATGACTGATAATGTTATATGTTCAGCTTCAGCTTAGTGAATTAACTGTAGCTCTCCATCTACATACAAGTTTTGGGCTTGCACCGTCCATTTAGGGTTTTTATGACCTATCTTGATACCTTAAAAATTTTAATATGTATGGACTCATCTTAACTGTTCGATCATTTTGGAGTCTGGAGTTACATGGAATCATCCAACTGCTGAAAATTTCTAAATAGTCGCCCTCTATGCCTCAGGTACAAGGTTTATTGCTCTAGTGTTCTTACAAACTTAAGTACTTTTCTCTCTATGACTTGTCTCATTTAGGTATCGGACGACTATTACCAAGGTCTTTTTGGTGTGGTTCTGACGGTGATTTTGTTTACTGGTTTCCTACTTGAGAGATTTGAGGTGTCCTTTGCTCATTAAATGCAGCACTCTTATAGATTCATTCTAAACATCCAAATTGAAAAAACAAAAACAATTGAGAAGATTTTATTGGCATGAAAAGCCCAACTAAATGTAATTGAGCCCAATTAGAATACAGTTATTGGGCTCAAGTAGTTGTGGGCCTGGGCATGTATAAGAAAGCCTATGAATTTTGTCTTGGGCCTGATCATTTTCAATTTAGCTTATTTTGGGGAGACTATAAAATGCAAGTATAAGAACAGTAAAAATTGATGTACATATAAGAAAACACAAGAAAAAAAAAAAAAAAGATAATATTTGGTTCAAAAGAATGAATGTAGAGAAAGTAAAATTCGATGTATG
The DNA here is from genome assembly GCF_026168435.1 of Sesamum indicum. Taxonomy (NCBI): domain Eukaryota; kingdom Viridiplantae; phylum Streptophyta; class Magnoliopsida; order Lamiales; family Pedaliaceae; genus Sesamum; species Sesamum indicum. Next base: position 20,373,400 of record NC_142664.1, on the reverse strand, counting down.
TGGAACTCCTTCAGGACTTAATTTTATTTTCGTCCCAAGTTAAATGAGAATGTGAAAGTACGGGGATAAAAGACAAATAGATATCAATTTTATTTATTTATTATATTATCTATAAACATACTTCTCCAAAAAAAAAAATTCATGTAATTGAGATCTTTATTTATATATATATATATATATACTCATGAACACACCTAAAATTCGAACATGAAATCTCCTATAGAGAAGTCTTGTATATGCACTATTAGGTTGTTCTAGGAGGTATTTATAATTTTTCAAACAACGTGAAGGTATTTATAATTATGTCAAATATCAAAGGAGGTACTTGTAATTTACCCCTAATAATATATTAATGAAGACAGAGAACCACACAGTAAAAAAAAAAAGAAAAGTGTCTAAATATACTAATAATACAGTACAAATTTTTAAATATTAATATATTTTTCAGGGTCAGTATAAATCATTTTCAATCGCTTTTTCGAGGGCATTTTAATGAAAGAAAAAATAATAAAATGGGTTTTGGGATTATAATCAAATTATAATTCAATCAAAGTTTGGGTCTTGTTTAACTATCACAGACTTTCACCTAAAAAACTAAATAATAAATGACTACTATATCCCACCCAATCACCCAAAATCAACATAGCTATGCATTAACATGCATACCAATATGTTTGTTTAAATGGAGGAATGTGCCATCCTACAAAGTGGACTGATTAAAATTTAAAGCCCCACTTTCATTTTCTTTAATTTTTTTTTTAAAGAAAAAGAAATTATAGCCCCACCACTTTTTCCTCAAATGGGAAAAAAGAATAAAAAAAACAGTGGTAGGAAATGACAGGCAATTTACAGTTAATAAGGTCAAGAAATGCGGCGGCTCTTCGCATTTACCAAACAATTTTAATTCTCAACCATCCAAATTCTGCCAATTACATCTTCCAAGCACTAAAATTGAGATTTCATTTTTGTTTTCTTTTAAAAATGTTATAGTCAAACTAAAACCCAATTTTTCCTAACAAAACTAATGATATGGTGGAATTATACGTAAATTTTTTATGATCCGAAAAATTCCATGTGGTATCCGAATATTTATTTTTATCTAACAAATAGATCCCTCTATTAGTAAGATTTCATCGAATTTGCTGATGTTAGCCAAAAATTGTATGGAAATTTAGATTTATCCTCGATTGACTTATTACTAACCTATTGTAGGTTAAATAAATATTTTATGATCAAACTATCATTATACATTTTCACACGTTAATATATGTGAGGAGGTATATCTTCACCCTTATAAGAGTATTTTGGTCAGATGAAAATTTGTTTAACCTACAATAAGTGAATCATAAGTCAGTTGAATCTTCACCCTTATAAGAGTATTTTGGTCAGATGAAAATTTGTTTAACCTATAATAAGTTAATCATAAGTCAGTTGGAGGTAAATATAAAATTTTATCCAAATTTTCTATTAATTTTACTTGACAGCGGGGTCTATTTTTTAGACAAAAAAATAAACTTTAGGGGTACTATAGCTAAATATAATTGTTCAAACTATACAAAATTTATATTACATCAAAATTAAAAAATAATAGTATAATTATTCCTAATATATATGTATATATATTTATTCCTGATTAATTTATTTTTGACTTATTGCATATTAAATAAATTTTTTTATAACCAAATATCCCTCATACGTCTTTACCAGTTAATGCATGTGAGGATGTATATTTTCACTGTTACAAGGGTAGTTTAGTTTGAAAAAAATTGTTTAACTTGCAATAAATCAGTAATTACTCCAAATTTCAGGGGACATGAATGTAATTATCCCTATTTTTTTATAAGCTCGAGATAAAATACAACATGATAGAAAAGAAATTAAAGAAAATGAAAGGTTGACATATACAAAAAATGAAGGTGTTGAGGAAAAAAATAAATTTAAGAGAAAAAGAAAGGTTGACATTATCAGAATAGAAAAATATTGAAGATTGAAGGAAATCAAAAGAAAAAAAAAAAAGAAATGTTGACTTACCAAATTAATTCGAATGTAGCAAATTACTAAAATGACCTTGGCTAATTAATTATACCTCATTCATCATTGATATAAGAAAAAAGAAAAAAAAACTTCTATGAAGCTCTAATGTAACGATGTTGGATTGCACCCCAATTAATAAAATTTAATTATCTTATTTTTTTATACCATCATATCGAGATTATAATCTGATTGTAATTCCGCTCAAGGAGGTGGGATTAATAATCTTCGAAATAGTTTAATATCTGAAAAATCGAATTACATTATTTAATATATTGCCGACACCTTTCTGGTTATTTTCGTATGAAATTTCTCTGTCCAAATAATCCTCATTTTCGTCCTTCCAAGTGAACGAAATATAAGAAAATCACTATTAATGTCACAAAAGGCAAAATTGATTAAATTTTATTATTGGGGTACGATTCGACACACTTACACAAAGATTTTGATATAAGCCTTTTCATAATCCTTTGCAAATGAAAATTGCAAGTGTATACTAATGCTATTTCATGCTAATTAAAGTAGATAAGATTAAAATACTACTTTATCCCTCACATACTCCTATTACACTGCTAAGATTGATTGGAGAAGGTTAACACAGTAATTCGCTCCATCCGCACTGATCTGGTATGTTGATCGTCTATCGTCTTCTTTTGAAAATATCAATTTTGTTCTTTTATTTTTCTTGATTTCTATTATCCATCCATTATTATGATCTATTTCTATTAATCCCATCTTAAAAAATAAAGTAGAGGTGAGTAATTATGGTGGAAACAAAATGAAGTCACATCATCTTTTCACAAATAAAGAGAAGGGTATAATTTAGATGTGATATTTATTGAGTGGATTTGGATAGTAAGTTGTGGGAGAGAAAAATGCTTTATTTTCCCACCAACCATTATTTAATGTGCCTATTTATTTGGTTGCAATTTGCATGTCTTTGTTTGTTGTGAAGCAAACCTAAAAACATGGAATGAAGATCAATTGTGGGGTAGAAAGAATCTCTGATATTTTGTTACAACACTTTGCAAATTGGGCATATTGAATGTAACAGGTCAATATGGTTCAACATTCATGCATCTATATGCATTATCAATGCCCTAACTTCTTTTTTTTTTTTTTTCTGTTTATTATTATTATTGTGGGTATATCCATTGGAATTTGGAATTTCATAACCATTGGATATATCTGAAAAGATAATAAAAAAAAATATTTTGAGAGGATAAGAATCTGCGTATTTTTTACTTGACTTTAAAGTATAAGTCTATAACAGTTGCTTGCTTAATGTTTGGAAGACTAAGGTCGCGTTACATGGATCCGCACCCGTACCAATAATTGACTTTATAAATCGTTTAAGTTGTTTCGGGCTAAAATACGTCATTCACCTTCCTCCTCGATTTTGCATCCAACTAAAGAATCAGAAGGTCCTAGTAGCAGTCCTTCCAGCAAGCTTGATGATATGTTAGTTTTTCTTAAGTTCCAAACATCTCTAGTTTGAACTACCCTCGAATTCATGAGCTCGACCTCCAACCCGAATCACATAGTTATTTAAAGAATATTGTTGTCGCTCCTCCTTTATATAATAGGCCTCAATTGTACTTCATTTTACACACACACACACATATATATATAAAAGGAAAAAAAGAAAGAAACAACATCTTCCTCTCTTGCTATGCTATCTTTCCTTTTAATTTTTCGAGTGATAAATCTTAATTCGTTGTTTCAAACTCTCTCCCACAACTCCACTTGTTAGAAAAAAGTACAATTCATGTGTTAACCTTTGGAACCTAACTATTTTTACTATTGCACATCGATAGTGCTTAAATTTTGCTTTTCGAACAATAACATTTTTTACGAAACAACTTTACAGATTCATATATTCAATAATTAACCCATAAATTAAAATATATATTTAGTTCCATCAAACACCTTAATAAAAATTTAAACTCAGATCATGAACACGACAACGTTTGGATGTGAAGGAGTGAGAGAGGAGAAAGGCAATGAACTTTGTATGCGTCCACAAGAAGATGACTTTTGCCCACCTTTTCATCACATTAAGTTTTATTCTCAGTTCATGCAAGTCAATGTCAAGTGTGTGTGTGTATATATACAAAGATGAAATTTCTTACTTTCTTTTCCAACCAATGAAAATTTCCATTAGAATAGCAGAAAATAAAATTATTAATAGTCTTTTCCTCGTCGGAGATCTAATGAAGTACGAATATATATTTGCAAATAATTTAAATATGTTACCTTCGCAAAAATATATATATATATATTTTTAAAAATATTAATGCATGCGATATTAATAACTTTTCAATCAGATGACACGTATAAAACTTTACCCATTTGTTTATCTTTTCATTTTTAGTTTTTCGATTTCAATTTTAAGTGAAAAGATATGTGTTTTTAATTTTATATGAATTTTTGTGTGAAAATAAAAATATATTTGGATTAATTAATGACGTTGTGGTTTATATTGGATTGTGTCGTTAAATCAATATATTTTCATATAAACAAATACTATTCACTATAACTATTATTTTAAAAATTAAAAATAAAAACGTAAAAAAATAACACTTGAAAATTATGAGAAAAAAAGTTAAGGAGATGAGATGAGATATTAAAAAACAAGAATTACATTCATATCCCATATTTTATGAATTATTTATATATATTATCCATATCTTTTTTATAATTATAAAATTCACCTTTATCAATCGAAAATGAATGATAGTTTGTATGATGATATTGATGTTTTGAAGAAGAGTAATTTTTGGAATGATTTGTAAATATCAATTTTTGAGATGGATGTCTAAATAATTTCTTTAAAAGAATTATATAAATAAATAGATTAGTGGGCATTAATGTAATTCTCCCCGGAGGAAAGAAAATATCAGCCCGAACTCCAAAAGTCACGTAGGAAGATGCGTTTGGAACATTCCACATTTAAAGAACCAAAAAACTTAAATTTTTTTTAAGAAAAAAAAGAAGGCGTGGGACCCACTAAATGAAGTTGGGGGTTTATGGATAGGGCCGGAGAAAACTCCGAATACATCAGCGCACACGCTATCTTTTCCTGGAACCTGCCGCAACATACGGTCTTTTAGGATAAAGTAGGGCCCACCATCCCATCATCTCACCACGTGCCTTTCACGTGCCGCCTCGGCTCTCGTAGACCGGATATTGGGTTTTGGAGCGGGTCCACCCCAGTGGGTACGTGGGGTAGGTCGATTGGGGCGGTTGGCAATGAAGTGGGCCCCATTGAGGTCGGCCCATAGCGACACGTAGTTGTGGGGCCGTCCGTACGATGGGGGTGGCTGGACGAGGAAAATGGAAATTGCCAAGTCAAATTTTTATCCAATGTGGGCCTCTCCATCATAACTATCCACTTTCAGCCAAATCAGGCCCCATAGTTCCCTTATTTACACTTATGCCACTAAATGTTTTTTTTTTCTTTTGTCTTTTTTGGATTTTTAATTATTTTAGTTTTTAAATTTTGGATTAGGTAACAGGATTAGAACCTTAATGACATATTCTTGGTGATGTCTCGTTCAAGCTTACTTGTGTTTTCGGCCGTTTCCTCCTTTGCGGATGATATATGCATGCCTTCAACATTCACGAATTTGGGTGGTGTATAAATTTTAAATTTTTTTTATAGTAAATTTTTTTTAAAATAAAATTATGAGACTCATATAAAATCAAAATAGATAATAACTCAAACAATGGGATACCAATTATGTTGCACGTCGCATCAATACGGCATTTGAAAACACTTGTAACAGTTCGCATGTTATTTGAATTCAATTCACATTTAATTAATAATGATTTTGTGCAACATCACATCAAATGTAAGTTATTTACACTCAACAAAATATAAATAAGTGAAGAGTCACTTGAACAAATTCGGGCTGGATTCAGAACTAAATATCGACATATACTAAGAACTTCCACAAACCCCCCCCCCCCCCAAAGTATAAAAAATAGGGATTATTACATTTATACCCCTAATTTATAATTTATTTACATAAATCATCGTATTTTTAGAAGTATATGTGTAATTTTTCAAAAAAATAGGTAGTTTACGTAAATGATATTGATACTTTTAATAGGTGTATGTATAATTTTTAAAAAAGTAAAAATAATTTATATCTCTGAGAGTATAAATATAAAAAAAAAATATATGTGTGCATGAAAAGATGTTTTGGTGAATAATAATAACTTATAAGCAAAGAAATGAATATATATAATAGTAAAAAGGAGTTGCATGCACTTCATCATGCACTCACCTTCACATGATTCCCTTTAAGTGCATGGCTCAAATTATTCAATAAATTAGATTTAAATTACAATTATTTTAATTGGTTAAAAAGCATTAACATTTGTAAATGCATCCCCAAAATCTTTATATTTGCAGCTTGTTTAGAGATAGACCTAACTTTTCGTCTGATTGATTTGATTAGATCGGATTAAATTTAAAATAAAAAGTAGCATATGATTATTAGTAATTACCAACCATATAATAATATAATTTTTTATGAATAAGTTTGAGGTTTTGAGTTCAAATTCAATCGAACTTATGGGTTTATAATAATTTATTTCATCATTCCTTATTATGTTGGTGTATCGATCGAACTAATAAACTGTTTGATATTTTGAAATTTTATTATAATCATATAATGTCTTGCAAAATTAATTGCAACGAGTTGCCATGTAATTTAGCATGATTATAAATATCTTCTTATTATTTGAAAAATTATTAATACTCTTGATGTTTATAAAATTATGTAATTCTTGAATGGATGCATGGGCTTGTCAACTTTACCCTAATTATATTTTTTTTATAAAAAAATTGAGAAAATATATAAAAAAAACAGACGAAGTGGATGGAAAATTTTGAATATTCGTAAAAAAAAGTATCCACTTAGTCGTTTAAAATATTTTTTATACAAGGAAATTTTGGTCAAGTCACCATAAAAAATTGATAGAAATCTAATAGAGACTAACGGATTGGACTAGTTCTTAGACAACTGATAGAATTAGGGGAAGTTTGATATTTTAAATAATAAGAGAATATTTATAATTATGATAAATTTTAAAAAGAATCTTTATCCTTGATTTTAACAGAACGTAGAGAAAAATAATATTTTGTAACATCGAAAAAAACATTAAATAAATAACATTTGATTTGATTCCAGTGAATAATAAAAAAATGGAAGCATCCTCATGTACTTGATTTTTCAATAAATGGATCTTCGTAATTTGACATAAATTTGGCTTCCAGATACTGAGTGATACCTAATTGGCCTAAACTATTTAAATTACGCAAATAATTCATTAATATTAAACGTAGTCTGTTCGTTTTAATATTTTAGTAATATATATGAGAATATCTGTAAAAAGTTAATTATGAAATATACTACTTGAAATGAAATCTATTATTTTTTAGGAAAAATAATTATTATTAACATACGACAAGTGCAGATTAAATATTAAGCAAGACTAATATCTTTTTAACATATGGGGACAAAAAGATTATTCGTAAATTAAGTTTTTTTTTAAGTGATTTTTCCTCAACCACTACTCAGTTTGGCTTTATCTGTTTTTATTTTTTTTACATACACTGCTCACTTTCGATTCTACTGCAAATTTCAATTTTTCTATTGTACAAAAATTACTTTTATAAAAGTAGAAGTTGTCGCAAACACTCTCCTAGTTTAGTTGATAAAATTAAGATCTCATAATCAAGAAATTATGAATTCGAGTCTGAGCAATTTGTGGGTATAGTTTACTTTAATAATAGTAGGTGGTCTCCTATGATAGCAGTTATTTGTTATTATACATATTTCATATTGGTAATTGATATATAATGGTTGTGTGAAATTCATTACGCAATTGTAACTGATTCATTAAAAAAAATTATAAAATGATGCCACATATTGTATTTTGTTTAATATATACATATTAGATATTGTGATTATAATTTTATTATTATTATTTTTATTTAAAAAGAACGATCAATCACATCATAAATGACATCAAAATACTCAACTACATCAATAATTTCATATCGAGCAAAGTACCAAAAATAATAAGCGCTCCATATTGTCGTTCTTACTATTGAATTGAAGGCCGAGTAAAATATTTTTTAAGTATATAGATAATATAACTTTTATACGTATCATATGCATGTGTTAAATAAAATTCCAGATGCAATATTATTTTATAATAAGTCGAACGCGATTTTGATTTTCTATTGCAAATCGTATTCCATCTCTTACTCCATTCAACATATACAAGTTATGTATAAAGATGATATTATGCATTTATACACATGGCTTGTGCATGTTAAATGGAGTAGGAGATAGAATATAATTTACAACAAAAAATCAATCCCAATTGAGCGACATCATGCCCAAGATGTGGGTTCGAATTCTTGCTAAGGGTTTAATAAGGCTAAACATACTCCGTGACATGTGCATCGATTTCCACGTGATCAAGCTTTGGCTCTTTGGAACAGTAGATCAGCTATAGAGCCTATGATCAACACACATGACACATGCACAATCTATCCTGCACGAATTCTATGGGGGCCCACCTTTGTTGTCCCATTTAATTTGAGATTTAATGCAATTTATCCCTTATATTTTTTAAAATGAAGCAATTTACCTCATTCCTGTCTAGGAAGGTAAATCACTTAATCTATACTATATAAAAAGAAAAAAGTCTTTTTTCTCTCATAAACGGCGGTTATGACACGACAATACCAATTTTATTACTATCCCAATAATATCCCTAAGTTGATTTTCTTTTTGTCTTTGTTGCTTTCTTTCTTTCTTTTTTTAGAAATATGGTGTTTTCGTATATATATATTTTTTATTATTTATAATATATTTTAAAATATAAAAATATGCGCACAGGGATGTCGTGCTAGAACGACCAGTTTTAAAAAACATATGAGGGTAAATTGGTGCATTTTAAAAAACACAGGAAGATAAATTACATATTTACAATATTACAAGGGGCTAAATTGTTTTTTTTTCATTTAATTTGTGGAACAAATAAATAAATAAATAATAAAATTTTCAAAATTCTAAGTGGAGTTGGATTTCAATAAACGATTTTTTCCAGAGATAAGTACAAACAACCCAATAAATGCGTGTGAATCATCATGAACAATAATTAATCAAAAGATTAGGATAAGTCCCTAATAATTAAATTTGTTATTAGACATAAACCCTACAAGACACTTGCTCCATTAACATACTGCATGCTATTTATTTAAATGTTAATGATCATCATCATCACTTTATTTTATTTTTTTTCTTTCAATTAATCCCTCCCTCCAACTTAAAATATTTCCGAAAATTATGCAATGATCATATGATAAATAGGATAATCTACGTAAATTTCTTCAGGTCTAATTTACACAAATATCTCTTATCTGTTATAAAATTGCAGGCACGTTTCTTAAGGTTATAGTCATAATTACAAGTATATCCCTATTAAGTAACGTACACTAATCACTAACACGTCCTCAGGAGGTGTACTTGTAATTTTACAAAGAGTAGGAAAAAATATTTGTGTAATTAGTCCTAATCTCGGAAAGCGTCGATGTAATTTATCATAATAAATATAACACGCTAGTCGTGGGTCTCGCCTCACTATACATTATTCCTCTATGCTGAAAACTTTTAATATTATTATTATTATTATTTTATCTCAAATTGAAAATAATCTTTTAGATGAAGAAGAAGAAACGATATTTTTTTCTTACTAATAACTCAGTTTTGATAGCAGTACCTCAATACAGTTATTGTATCAATAAGATCAATGATAAATAAATTACAATAATTTATATAAAGTGGGATACATACTCACATATTCGATGAGACACGATACATGATCTCGAATTTGTTGATGGGATCTCAATTTTATAACTATTAGATTAAGACATCTTTGAAAAAGAAAAAAAAAAGACGTTTTTATGGTCAAAAGAAATGCGACTAGTGTTTGTGGGAATTCTTATCCGATATTGGGAATTGCCAGGTAGGAATCGCAGATGACCTTTGGAGCAGCGGCGCGCTGTCTTAGCTTATCCCACCCCCACCCAACCCACACACAAACTCCAAAATATCTGTTTGGCCCCCTTTCTTTAATTTATTCATAATTGACCCCAAATAAATAATAATAATTCCTCCTTCTTTGTAATATAATGTTATGAGGTGGCAATGCCCAAGTTGACTAGTCCACCAATTGTGAGCTGTACTTTACCCAATTCAAGAATAAATAAATTAATTAATTAAGAGGGTGTTTATATGTGTTTATAATAATTAAAAGAAATATCATTAATAAGATTTTATAAATTTTATTTTATTTAAATATTTTAATAATTTTTTAAAAAATAACATCTGATATTTTATGAACTTTAAAATATCGTCTGAATTATATGATTTAGTCGCGTTCCCTCTAATCTGGTTTTTTCTTACAGACACTAACAGTGAATGCACTTATTAACGCACCGTATCGATCAAATGGCAATTGGTTCTTGAAAAAGTTTAATCATATCAGATTCAATAGAATCAAGTCAATCACATAATGAGTGAATTACAACACAATATAATCAGTGCACAATCTCTATAACTGGTATAGTCATTAGTCGATCCAGCTTGATTCCCAACAAAAGTCTTTGAAAAACTATATACTTTCTAATAAGGGTAAAATATATCAAGCTCCCATGAAATTTGGTACAATTACAAATACATAATCATTGTTTGAAAAATTACCGACCCTCCTGACAATAACGTACGTCCAATAATTGACATGTTCTGTTGGCTTTCATTAAGATTTCAAAATGCCCATTTAGACCCTAAATTCTTAATTTTTTTTAATCATAACGCCAATTCAATATCATTTTTTTCGGAAAAAAAAATTAAAATTTCAATAAGGACAAAATTGAAATTTCTACCTTATGGTCCGATTGTTATAAAATAATATCACATGTTACATGGTATCGAAATAATTTCTTATATAATTTATCAATATTGATAAATTTAGGCTTATAATAAAACGTAATTGCATTGAATGAATAGACAAACACATCAGTATTTGAGACATCCTCATTATACCAAGTTGAATTTGGTAGGTCTTATCCCAATCCACCTCATCAAATTTTACTACAAACAAATGTTGCCGACTGAGGTAGTGTCAGCCAACCAAACAGAGCATTGGGGGGGGGGGGGGGGGTGGGGGGGGGGGGAGGGTAGGACCATTATTTAATTGCTAGGATTGATATTGCCTATATTGTTGAAGGGAAATAAATAATTTTGACATGAGCCTAAATGCTTATAATTAATTAATTCCATAGGCAGCAATTAATTGATGAAAATGAGATATAAATGGTTTGATCAGAAAAAGCCATCCCATTTTAATGAAATCAACCACATGTTGTTCTTCACATTCCAACCCCCCCCCCCAACCACACCACATACTACTTCTAAAAATGTGAAATTACACATTTAAAAAAAAATAAAATTACACTTTTACCCCTTAAAAATTTGTACCTTTTATACTAGCATTTTATTTGAAATTTATCGATATCAATGAAAAATTAATAAATTTTAATTTTTACCACTTATTCAGTGTTTCGTATAATGTAATATATTTATATTAGTAAGGGCAAGATGTAATATTATGCATAAAGTTGAAGAGTGATTGTAATAAAATATTACTCGAATTATTGCAGAATATACAAAATATTGAACGAGGGGTAAAATTCGAAGTTTGTATTCCTCTTTCTTTTTTTAATTATTGAGTTAGCATTCTCTGTGAGAATTTTTAGAGGGGTTGACATTTTAATTTTATATTTTTTGAGATAGTTTAAGTGTAATTAACTTTATATATATTTAGGCTCCATTTACTTCAAGGATCGTATTAAGTGAATAATAGGATTATCCTTTACTAAATCAATAATAAAAAAGCTCTGTATAATTAGTCAAATGTTTACTTATATATATTACCAAAATAGGATACATTCTATCAATTATTTACTTTAATATATCCACATGCTCAGTATAAATAGTCAACTGGATATTACTATTTTACTCTTGTTAACTTTATTTTTCAAAATATTTGAGAAAATATAAAAAATGAAAATGAGGATAGGTAATTTTTTTCGATTGATTGACTCATTATTTTCTATTAAAAAAAATCCTTTAATAACTAAATGTAAAGTTATGAATATGAATAAAAAACAAATATATATATATATATGAATATCTTACTATCCTAAATTTTGTACCGCATTTAATATATTAAGTGGTGTGATAAAATGTAAGGGGCTGAAATGAAATTATCAAACAATACACGTAGTATGAAAAAATAATATAGATTAATTATTTGTCCGACATATATAAGAATATAATTTAGAATAAGCATAATTTTTAAAACCTCTAAAGAAAACAAATTATAATTTAATGTATGATAAAATTAACCTATATAAAACCATATAAGCGAAATTTGGCTTTTAGGACCACCAACCACTAAAGGATTTTTGCTTGAGTAGCACTATCATGTCTTATTCACAATAAACAAGTTTAAGGATGTCTTTATTTAGTATCTTAATTTAGCGATTAAAATTGATGTTTGAAAATAAATTAAAGGTTATGAGCCCGAGTCGATGTGCTGCTCAGTTTATTAAGATATTGATGTCATTATGTACCCACCACTTAAAAAAGAATATCTTTATTTGGATATCTTAGTAATATTAAGAAAATTGTGCTTTTTTATTTATTTACTCTAATTTCACCAATGATAATTGTTCAAGATTTTTGTTACTTACATAAGTAGGTACAATTATGGTAGCACCCCACAAACCCGTCAAAAAAACATGTTTTTACACCAACCAGACGTCAAAAATCAAAGTCTGTCCATGTGGAACTCATCATACACTGTCAAAACATACATTTAATTCCGCCAAGTACTCTAATAAGAATTCGAGCCCACATTATAAAGGTGATAACATTTGATTTTAACCATTAAAACTGCACGAATGATTGATGATTGTTGAAGATTGTGGGCAAAGGGTGTTGTTGTACACTTTTTTTTTTTTTTTATAATAATTAATTTCTTGTCTTGGAGTCAAATTGAATAAGAATTTGGAAACAATGAGTGATTTGCTTATCTAAATTTGACCTAAATTATCCAATTAAAATAATTGAAGGGACTACTTCCACACCTTCTTCAATAAAGGAGGTGTGATAATGAACTGCTTCAAGGATAACTTTTTTAATTAGTACCAATCAACTCTTTTTTTGTTTTTTTCTAATATTATATATTTATTTATTTAAGCAGCTAATTATATGGTGATTAGGTGACCTAAGTACCCTCACTTGTAGCTACATTTTACATTATTAGCTAATTGTCCAATATTTATTTGACAAATAAATACTTTTTGTTTCCTAATTATATATTTGGACAATTACTTTGTGTTTGAGTGAGGTTTAAACTCTTTAAAATATTTTATGAGATATCTGAAAATTTATAAAATATTGTAGAAATATTTGATATATTTAAAACAAATTATAAAATTAAGAAATAAAATATTAGCAATTCCTAAGCTCATCTGAAAAAAAAAATTCTAATTTATTTTTAAAATTTTAATAAATTTTTTCAATTTAAATATAAAATTATTACTATTTTATTTTTTATTCAAGTACTTTTAAAGAAAATTTAATATCTTATTAAATATATGGGTTCGTAAGATTTTAAAATAAGTTCAGCCAAATACAGCCTTAGATTATATTTAAAAAGAAAATTTTGAATTACTTCTTATTAAAAGAATTCGAAATTAATCAATATTAGATAAAATATAATTCCCCCCCCCCCCCAACAATAAATAAAATAACGTGGAAATAGAAAGGAAAAAAAACTTTTTTATTATTTTTTATTATTTTTAATATTTTGGTAAGTAGAAAGAAGACTTGTTTAGAGAAAAAGTAAAAAAAAAAAAAAACACATAATTACAAGAATGGCATTCTGGTAATAAAGTGTAGGGAGAGGGGCAGTTGTGAAAAGGAGGAAAGAGAAAGTGGAAGTTGAGATGCAAACCTTAACCAGGGTTAGTTCAAAGCTAACTTTAGTAAAGAGTAGAAAGTCCGCTCGTCTCTATCCTCTTCTTCTTACTGTATTTTCCACCTCATTTCTATTTATTTTTTATTTTCTTCATTTCAAAAGTCCATCCACGTTTCAGCCTCTTGTACTCTACCCCTCTTAGAGTTGTACCTTTTATCCATCTCGCTGCATTCATTAATTATCCTTATCTCTCTCTCTCTAGAAAACTATATCACTCTCTGCAAAATTCTCATTCGTATTCTCTCTCTCTCTCTCTCTCTTGTTCGGTGCTCTTTGTTATTTCTCTCTCTCTATAACTTCGCGGAGGAAGCAATTCTGGACCGGTCCGCCGGTGCTGACGTGGACGGCGTGTCCCGATCTCCGGTGAGTGGCTTTGTGCTTTGATTTGTGGAACGTTGGGGATTAATTGCGATGTAGAGGTGGAATGGAGATGGAATTAGATGGAAATGATTCGTTGTTGATGTTGTTTTTTATTTGTTTGTTTAGAGTAATATGTTTGAGAATTGGAGTTTGTTCTCCTTGTTCGCCTTGCTTTTTGGGTGTTTGTGTGTATTTTAAAGCGGTGGAGTGAGTTTTGGATTTCCTTTTGATGATTTAAGGTTTTGCTGTTGCCTGTTTATAGGAGTTGGAGGGTTTAAGCTTCGTCAGAGTCTCTCCAGGTTGATTAGTAATCGTTGTGATTTGTTGTTAAGGTAAAAGATATCTGGTCACTTTTTGGTGCAGTTTTAAAGCCATAAATGTTTGTTTGACTTGTTGATGAGTCTATGGTTTCTGGTAAATCTTGTCATAGAATTGTGAATCTGTCATTTTTGTATTGATTTATGCAAGGACTTTGGCGCAGAATCCGTGTTAGATACACACACGCACGCGTACAGTTGCATATAAATATATTGACACATACTATTATGTACTCTTTTCTAAATTTAGTTGGAACTTGGGGAAATGTAGCAGTATAACTTCTGATATAATCCATTTTCTGGCTAAAGCTTAAAGCTTTAGCTTCATTCCTGTGTTATAAATGTATGTGGAAGGCTCTTATGATTTTTGCTGATGTCTGAAGAAGAGAACACAAGATACTGCATGCTGATACGACCTTTTCATTTAAGTGTAAAAGTAGAAATGTTTAAGCACGTCATCAAAAAGATCATCCGTGCTGCTATGATTCTGTTACATGCTCGTGCATCTTTTGCGGCGATGGTTGGATTTTTGCTGCTAAGAAGATTGGGTACATGGATTACACGACAAAGCTTACGTAGTTATGACATTCTTTATTGGCTGAAAATCATTTGCTATTAATGATTGTGTGCCTATTGTTTGTTTCCAGGTATTATGTCAGTCCACTGACGACTTCTGAGTGTGCTTGATATGTTAATTTGAAAACTAAGATGCTGTTTTAATAATTTCCTAGTATGATTGCAGCTGCTGAAATATCAAATTACGAAAGTTAATAATCTATAGTTTGCTTTTTAAATTTACTTCAGCGAGTTTCATTGTCCTGAAGATCTTCAATTAGACAACTATATTGTGCATGGATAAAATAAATGTGGATTCACTGATAATCCAGGACAATATGATGGGGTTCAACTTCACAATGTTTTTAGTTCACTTTGGTTGAACTTACTGATGTTAGGGTGCAAATTTAAGAATTTCAGTGCTCAATTAACTTCTTATATAATAATTTCTCTAATATGGACAGGAGTAGATACACTAATGATAATCTAGGAAAGATCGGACGTCACACCTGTTGCACACTACTTGGAATTAGTCGTGCCCGTGCAATGCTCTTAAGCCAGAGGAGACTTGAGAGTCAAGTGCCTCTCTGGATATTGGTTATGCTGCACATTAGATGTGCATAATCTTACTTTGATACTTGAAACCTGTTTTTTCTCCCTGCGCGATACTTTTAACTTCTATATATTTTAATGAACCTCAGCTGTTACGGACCTGAACCCTTCATTGGGGTGGTTCATTTATTGGCTTTCATATATCATCTTCTCGTTCTTAAAAGTTCTGAGGCGTATCCGGCATTGTATTGGTTTAGCCCATTCACGTTTGTTCACATGTATGCTCCATGCTCCTCTTTGCGTTTCATTCCGTACTTGTGCATGTTTCATGACTTTCTGTGCATGACATCAAATGGCAACTTGTTTTTTCTCTCTACATCTTCATTTCATGCGAAAAGAACATGTTTCACAAGTTTAGCTGTTTTGATTTTTTCTTTTTTCACGAGTTTAGCTGTTGTTTAAAGTGCTTTAGAAAGAATCGTCTCTGTTTTCGTATCTTCTTTTCTTTTTCGTTTCTTTTTGTGCTGTCTCTGTGTCTGTTTTGTTGGTTCTTTATTGCTTCTAGTTCATTTCACACTCTCATCTGTAAATATGTGGTGGTAACTTTTGCAATTGAAATGGAAAGTCATTTGTGGTGACTCCATGCAACATCCAATTTTTTCTTCATTTTGTCATGTATGGTTTTTTTTCTGAATTCTCTTGCAGTGCATTTGCACTAATGAGATCAGTTGGATACTTGACTTTTATGTAACTCATTTTAATTATGATCTTACCTTCAGTGATCCAGACACTGGACCCCGTTTTGCTTTAGGCCTGTTGATACATTTATTCTGGCAGCTCTTTACTTTTTTCCTGGAAGTGCAGTTGCTTGGAGTCCAGTGCTTGAAGAATTTTAGTGAGAGTAACCCCTTATTATGATGGCATCAAGATCATGTGGAAATTTTTTGGACTTGGCTTCTGGCGGAATGCTGGATGTTTCCCAAACTCCTAGAGGTCTTCCAAGGGTCATGACTCTTCCTGGCATTATATCTGATGGTAATGGGAGCAGTGATGCAGACTCAGATAGCACATCGACTGTATGCCGGGAACGGAAAATCATAGTGGCAAACATGTTACCTTTGCAGGCCCAAAAGGATCCTGCAACTGGTAAATGGCGCTTTAGTTTGGATGAAGATTCGATATTGTTACAATCAAAGGATGGATTTTCACCTGAGACTGAGGTCATATATGTTGGATCTCTCAAAGTAGAAATAGACCCCAATGAGCAGGAAGAAGTTGCACAGAGACTTCTAGATGACTTCAACTGCGTACCCACTTTTCTTCCTCTTGATATCCAGAAGAAGTTCTATTATGGTTTTTGTAAGCAACAGCTCTGGCCTCTGTTCCATTACATGCTTCCTATGTGCACGGATCATGGAGATCGCTTTGACAGACAGCTCTGGCAGGCTTACGTGTCTGCAAATAAGGTTTTTGCTGATAAGGTCATGGAGATAGCCAATCCAGAGGATGATTTCATCTGGATTCATGATTACCATCTCATGGTACTCCCTACATTTCTAAGGAAGCGCTATAATAGAGTCAAGCTTGGGTTTTTTCTTCACAGCCCATTTCCTTCGTCAGAGATATACAGAACACTGCCCGTTAGAGATGAAATTCTGAAAGGATTATTGAATTCTGATTTAATAGGTTTCCATACATTTGACTATGCTCGTCATTTCCTGTCTTGTTGTGGTAGAATGCTAGGCCTGGACTATGAATCTAAGAGGGGGCATATTGGACTGGATTACTTTGGCCGTACAGTGTATATAAAGATTCTCCCAGTAGGTATTCACATGGGTAGACTGGAATCTGTGTTGAATCTGCCCTCTACATGCAATAAAGTCAAAGAGATCCAAGAACAGTTCAAGGGCAAGAAAGTGATTCTTGGAGTTGATGACATGGATATATTTAAAGGCATCAGTTTGAAGTTGCTAGCTTTTGAACAGCTCTTGGAGCAACAGAAGGAGTTGCAGGGAAAGCTAGTGTTGGTTCAAATAGTGAATCCGGCGAGGAGCTCTGGAAAAGATGTCCAAGAAGCCAAAAAGGAAACATACTTAACTGCTAAAAGAATTAATGAGGTTTATGGGTGTGATGATTATGAACCTGTGATTTTGATTGATCGTCCTGCACCTCGCGATGAGAAGACTGCCTATTATGCTATAGCAGAATGCTGCATAGTTAATGCAGTGAGGGACGGAATGAACTTGGTCCCGTATAAATATATAGTTTGCAGGCAGGGTTCGTCTAGTATGGATCAAGCTATGGGTATAAAACCAGATTGTCCAAGGACTAGCATGCTTGTTGTGTCGGAGTTTATTGGTTGCTCACCATCTTTAAGTGGGGCAATTAGGGTGAATCCGTGGGACATTGATGCTGTTGCTGAGGCCATGAACACAGCAATCACCATGCCTGATGCAGAAAAGCAATTGCGGCATGAGAAACACTACCGTTATGTTAGTTCTCATGATGTAGCTTATTGGGCTCGCAGCTTCATGCAGGACTTGGAGAGAGCTTGCAAGGATCACTATGATAAGCGTTGTTGGGGCATTGGCTTAGGCCTGGGTTTCAGAGTCCTATCACTTTCTCCAAGTTTTAGGAAGTTATCAGTTGATCACATTGTCTCAGCATATAAAAGGACAAGCAGAAGAGCGATATTTCTGGACTATGATGGTACTGTTGTATCTCAATCCTCCATGGTCAAATCCCCTAGCCCTGAAGTGGTGAATGTGCTCAATGCTCTGTGTAATGATCCTAATAACACAGTGTTCATTGTTAGTGGGAGAGGAAGGAGTTCATTAAGTGATTGGCTTGCTCCATGTGAAAAATTGGGACTGGCTGCTGAACATGGATTTTTTCTGAGGTAGTCAACACTTTCAAATTTTCTGCTTATATTAGCTTCTCTTTGTAGAATTCTTTTCTATCTTTTTGGGTTCTTTTTTTTTTTTAAAAAAAAATGTAACTCATGATCATCATGTCCTTTTATTTCAGGTGGGACAAAACTTCTGAATGGGAATCGTTAGCTGCTGATCTTGATTGGAAAGAAATTGTGGAGCCTATTATGAAACTGTACACAGAAGCAACTGATGGATCCAGTATGGAAGTTAAAGATAGTGCATTGGTGTGGCATCATCAGGATGCTGACCCTGACTTCGGCTCCTGTCAGGCCAAGGAACTCTTGGATCATTTGGAAAATGTTCTTGCAAATGAACCTGCTGTTGTTCGGAGGGGACAGCATATTGTAGAAGTAAAACCACAAGTATGTTCCTCCATCCCCCTCTCTCTCTCTCCCCTCTCTACCCCCCCGCGCCCCGCGTCCCCCTGCTCTCTCTCTCTCTCTCTCTCCCTCACACACACACACACATACACATATGTAGAGGCATGCTTAGATTTCCATTGATGCATCTTTATCTGTAGGGAGTGACCAAAGGCTCAGTTGCTGAGAAGGTTCTCTCAATGTTGGCCAGTAATGGGAAGGCACCAGATTTTGTTGTGTGTATTGGAGATGATAGATCGGACGAAGATATGTTCGAGAGCATACTGAATGCTGTCTCTAGTTCATCCCTTCCTGCTGTTCCAGAGATCTTTGCTTGCACTGTTGGGCAAAAGCCAAGCAAGGCGAAATATTATCTTGACGATACTGGCGATGTCGTGAGACTGCTTCGAGGTCTCGCCAATGCCTCGAACCCGAAGCCTCGAGACAGTGCCCAATTCCAGGTTTCATTTGACAGTGTCTTCTGACAAATGTAAGGTAGGTTTATGTAAATTGTTGTGCTTTTTGGGAGACTCCTCTTCTGCTGACCAGGAAAAAGAAAATTTGACCAAAATATTAACTTAAATAGGATGTGGAAACTGGACTACAGTTGTTTTTTGGTTCTCTCCAGGTCCTCGGTGGGCTGTGGATCTTTAGTATAGTGTCTTTAAAGTGTAGTTTTGCGGATATGTCCATATAGTGGCTGCCTTAATTTGATTAGTTGGCACCATTACATTGTATAGTCAACATTGCTTCTCTAATGTAATTCTAATTTGAGTCGTGATTTTGGCTTGTTTATATGCTAATTGTGATCGATAAAGTAGACCTATTTTGCACATTAGATGATGAGGATACCTTCTTAGTGCTGGTATATATATATATATATATATATGGATACTTATACCATAGAGAACTCGCTCTATGCTGCTAGATCATGTAATTATGATGTAAACCATAGCAGTGAAAAATAATCTGTGGTGTGCATCATTCCTTAACAATATAAAAACGGTCATTCAACTCTAAAAGGGGGTTAGGTGGATGTTCCAGGGTCGAGAAGTGAATGTATATGCATGATAGATCTTGCATGGATGATGGTTTTGCAGATTGATATATCTTGTTTTTGAGCGAGTAGATTGTGTAGTTAGATGAGTTAAGAGTGTAATAATTAATATTCATATTAGACAGCATAATGACCCATAGGGTCGGATGATTATGGTGCACTGAAATTTCAAGTGAGAATTACCTAAAAGTTGGAATCTGGTTGGATACAGCTGTGAGGACTGAGAACATGACTGCCCAACTGGGCATCGTTATCTCAAAATTACATATTGTTGATTTGAAATCCGTGATATGCAAGAACTGGAAGTGGGCGAGGGAGTCGCACGCACAATCATTCCACCCTATCTTCAGGGTTGAGATTTTCCGACCGGGATTGCATTGATTGATAATTATTTTTGAATTGCAAATTGATTGCAATCATTAATGTAAAATATCTGTATTTAATAACCATTAATGACCATAACAATTATAACACTTACTATTAAAATAGAATAATATTCTACATGTTGATGAGATTTGAATTGAGTCTCAACTTCGAACTAGCCATCATTGGTGAATTAATTGATAATTACATTCATGAAGTCTGTATATAGGACTCAGATGCACCAATAACAAATCATTAATTACAACGAAGAACCTTGTTGTATTGCTTATGTAATATATATAGTCTGTTAGAATAAGAGTACTACATTACTGATAATAAGTAACATACAATATACGAGACAAACAACCCTTTACACCACACGATCTCCTCAAATGTGTGTACGCTAACAAAATCAAGAAATGATCCACACTCACTGTTCACTCGTCCATTGGGAATGTATTTGGGAAAGATATGTAAGAAAATCTGCCAAGCACTACTATTCACTGGGAAAATCTTTTTTCGTAAAGTTACGAAGTTACCACATAATTGGTGGACAAGCTGACGAGGACAGCGGCGGGGGCAGACGGAGTGAACCGTTTCACGGCGCCCTGGCTGTCTTTCTCTCTTGTCTGAGAAAGGAAGAAGCTGGGAGGAGGTTACAGTGTGAGACAAAAACTATCATATTATGATGATCCCATCCATCACATGAAAAGGGGATGAAATAAGGGTGCAATGTTTCTTTGTTACTTAGATGTCCTTTTATAAAGCAAGTACTGCATCCGGACCACTACCACTACCACTACCACTACCAACCCGCATTCAGTACTTGTACTAGTTTGAGTTTTAAGTTTAGATATGCCATTTGTGTTTACGCAAAATTCTTATTCAAATAAAATTTGATCTAATCCAATTAATTATATACTTATTATATTATTATTCATTTTTCTTGAATTTTATATTAATTACATAATAAGTCTATTATACTTATCATATAATTAATTTTAATTTTGCTAAATTCGATCGAAATTAGAATTTTTTTATGTTCGAATGACTCTGCTAAGTCAACTCCCCTGTTACGTGTTCGTAACAAAATCGGAAAGTTTTAATTCGAATCAAGTCTGATCATACTATAGTTTATTATATGATAACATATTTCTTGTTTATTGTTTAGTATTCATATTATGTATATATATGAAAATAATGTGTATATTTCATGTGTATTCATATATAATTCTTAAATATAATATTTGTTTATAATTTAAATGATAATATAAGATGATTAAAACTTTTTTAATCTTTTTAAAAATTGAAACATGTAGATATAAAATTGTGAAGGCCCAATACAAAAAGTCGATGCTTTTAGTAGCACGTGAGTCCTCCATTATTTCACCAAATAAAAAACACGCAATCTTCCAAAAATAAAATTAATTTTGGATCTACATAATTGGACATTACCTCACCCTCCATCCCATATGACATTGACAACCAATAATTTCATGCCAACAACAAAATAACATGGACGAATTTCTCAAATTCCTTTGTTTTTATGTCGCATGTTTTTTCTAAAATTTGATGTAATTATATGCGGATCTATTGTAGTTTAAAAAATTATATTTAATATCCGTGAGTCTTTTTTTGCGTTCAGATAAATTTAGATCTCTCAAAATTTGCAAAAAAATTGAATAAAAATTCATAATTACCCCCCAGTTGACTTATTCAGATTTATTGCATGTCAAATAAGTATTTTATGACCAAAATATCCTTATTTCAACAAAAAAAGTTAAATGAAAATTCATTTTTACCTTGATTGACTTGTTCAGACTTATTGTAAGCCAAATAAATATTTTATGAAAAATTGCACTCATAAGGGTGAAGATACATCTCTTTGCATGCATTAGCGTATAAAAGATATATAAAAATAGTTTAGTTAGAAAAGATTTAGTTGACCTACAATAAATTGGTAATAAGCAATCGAGGGTAACATGAATTTTCATATAATTTTTTTGTTGATATTAGCAAATTCAGTAAATTTACTAATAGATGTACCTATTTGTTGGATGTAAACAAACGTCAAAAGTATTAAATATAATTTTTCAAATCACAATAAATTTACATATAATTACATCAAATCTCATAAAAAGACATGTACTATCCCAAAAAAAAAAAAATCATTTCTTTCTAATTTCTACTAAATTATTAACTTTCCAACCCATAATTTTGAACTTGTTTCTTTTGAGGCTTCCTACATTTGCCTATTTAGCAACAGAAAGCTAAAATAGGCAGTGAATGAGTAAAAATGGGCCTATCCTTGACCCAAACCAAAAGGTGAGATTGAGAATAAAGTAACTGGGCCACTGTCTGTAGGCCCACTTTCTTTCAATGTTACCTTGTCCCTCTCTTGGTGGGGGACTCCCTCAAATAATAATGCTCAATATTACTAAATTATTATGTTCACAATCAAAGTAAACTTTTTATTATTTTTTATAGAAACAATGGGTTGTTGAGAAATTATTGCATTATTCATAATATTAATTGAAAAAATTATTTGTTAAGTTGATTTAATTTTCCATATTCCATAACCTCTTAATTGTGAAGCAATTCGAATTTTCTACTAAATTATATTTCATGTTTTATTTAATATGTACACGTTGCATGTCCAATACTATGTCAATTGGTATATTTAAAGGAATATTTTTATATGCATAAATTTTATATCTATACTATTTATTAAGTAGCAAAGCTTTAAAATGACTTATTTTTTATAAGTGAAATGTGTGTTTACGTTCACTTGATTTTCTCAATAATTTTCTATTTACATGCACAGATCGAGTATATTTCAATCATTAATATTAAATATAATACGAGACATAACAGAAGATTGGGGCGAAGAAAGCGAGAGGAATTTTACCATTTAAGATTCTTGTAGATAATCATTGATTAAAGGCAAATTACTGATAATAGATCCTTGGAACTATTGCCCCACCTCATAATTATTGATTCTTGCATATTTCTTAAGGTAATAAATGATATTTTGGACAAACATAAATAAGCTGTATTTTTCCTTCTTTTTTTTTTTCACTTTGTTGGAATGTTAATAAAAGCACCTAAATTTGAGAATTTATTTGAAATTGCCAAAAAAGAAAAGTGGTGCTTACTGTATTTAGTATAGAATCTAGTCTACCTGATCACTGTACCACCACCCATGCCTTCCTATGATGTAATAACCACATTTTCTTTTTCTATTATTTCTTTAATTTGGTGGGATTTAAATTTAATTTAATAATTTTATACGCCAGTACATTAAAATAATAATGAATTATTTATTATCGAAAAAGTCGTGTTTTTGACTCACTCTTGCTGCATTAGTAGATAATTTGCAGGTATATATGGTTTCAAATGTTTTGCCCTGCATTTTTGTATTAATACGAAAATTGTATTGATGAATAATTTGTAAATAATATTATGTGTTCTGATTTATGATTATGAATGAAATCAAAATTACTTTTTTTTTTTTTGGAAAAAGTAAAAATATTATTTGCATTTTATGTTGCAAGATTTATAGTTCACCCACCAACCATTGTGTAAGATTACAACAATTTTCACACACATCACACACACTGTAGCAGCATATGATTCTGTTGGCTGTTAATCAGTGGCCCTCCACCACTCCACTCTCCACACCACCCAACCACTGTACTCCTTTATTTCTCTCTCTCTCTCTCTTGTCTCTTTCATTTCTCTCTCTCTCTCTTCTCAACCATTTCTCACTCACTCGCTTCTTCACTCCCTTCAAAAAAATCCATCACTTTTTTTTTTTTTTTTTTCTTTCCTTCGGTCTTCCCTTTTCTTTTGCTCTTTTTCATCAAGAATCTCAAAAACCCACGGAAACCTTTCACCCCTTCTTCCTTTTTCTCCTAGGGTTTTGATTTCGGGCAATGCTGAGCTCCAGCCTCCGTTTTTGAACTGGTTTTTTTTACTTCCATTTTTTTGCCTTGAAAAAGAATCTTGAAAATGGCATTTAAAATGGGGAAAAACGTTCTTGTGCTGCTCTTCAGTCTTCTTCTCCTTTTTGGTGGTGTTTGCTCTGTTTCTGTGCCGTCCTCACCTGCCAGTAAGTGTCTATACACATACACATTGTATGTTTGTATGCTCTTAACAGACGCTGTGTTTCTGAGTTCTTGAATCTTCTCCCATTTGATCTGTTCTGAAGATTGTTTGTATTTATGTTTTGGGCAGGAATTGTTAATGGGTTTTTCTCAAATGCATTTTCCATGCTGATGAAATGGGTTTTATCGCTCAGGGCCACAACCAAAACTGGTAAACATCTCATTTTCTCATCAACTGTTCTTGAAATTGTCTTTTTTTTGAAAAAAAAAATCCTGTCTTGTTCTTTGAATTTAATGGAAATGTGATTCATTGTGGTGGCGGCACACGTGATTCTGCAGCAATAACAGGGCGTCCAATGATGAAGTTTGAAGGTGGGTATAATGTAGAGACTGTGTTTGATGGCAGCAAGCTTGGGATTGAGCCTTACTCTCTTGAAGTTCTTCCTGATGGGGACCTTCTCATTCTGGATTCAGCTAACAGTAATCTTTACAAGATTTCCTCCTCTTTGTCCTTGTGTAAGTTTCTAGGACTTGTGTTCTACTTTTTGTTCTGTTTCCTGTCTGTGCTTCCTCAGATCATGTAGTTTTGGTTGTAGGATATTAAAAATTGAGTGGATTTTTGATGTGTTTGTCCAGAATTAGAGGTTCATCTGCTGATGCTGATACTAAGCTGGGCTATTCCGGAATCCCACGTTAATTATGTTACTTTTGGCTGCATGTTACTGAAAATGATGTATGATGATGAACTAACTTCAGTTCTAGTGACATCACTCGTGTATTTTTGGAATTCCTGAACTGAAAATGATTCTGTATTTGGCATTTTGTAATATGCAGATATATCCTTTTAGTCTCTTGGAGCCTGACTGCTTTCCAGTGTTGCTTCTTTGTGAAAACAAAGAACCAGCAACTCCATCATATGGAAAGGTGTTATAGGATAGAGTAAAAATTGGTGATGAATATAGGTTTACGCAGGGAACAGAGTAAAACTGGAGAATGGTTTGATTCTTGATTGTGAATTGCATGAATATATTGCCACAGATTGTCGTTTGGCATAGAAATCTCCTCTGTTTTGTAGTTCCAGTGTTTGAGATCTGGTGGTTGTATTTTCGGTGGAGTCATTTTTCTCCCTCTGTTTCGTTGCGTGTTATTGAGGTGGATGCTAACTTTAATAATACTTTGAAATTGTAGACAGCAGGCCGAGGTTGATTTCAGGGTCTGCAGATGGATACTCTGGACATGTGGATGGGAAATTGAGGGAAGCAAGGATGAACCATCCAAAGGGGCTCACAGTCGATGATAGAGGAAACATATACATTGCTGACACAGATAACATGGCAATCCGGAAGATTAGTGATACAGGTGATTCTTCTTCATTCATGTTTGAGCCGATATGGGAAGATAGTTCTTCAACTTGCTCATTTTGATACCAAGAACAACTT
The DNA here is from genome assembly GCF_026168435.1 of Sesamum indicum. Classification (NCBI taxonomy): domain Eukaryota; kingdom Viridiplantae; phylum Streptophyta; class Magnoliopsida; order Lamiales; family Pedaliaceae; genus Sesamum; species Sesamum indicum. Next base: position 20,347,193 of record NC_142664.1, on the reverse strand, counting down.
TGAACATTCTTGCATTCTTTTTTTTCCTTATCTTGTTGCCTTAATCATGATGCTGCGTATTCTTCAATTTTGGGTCTTGTGAAACCTTATCTTAGGGGTCACAACAATTGCTGGAGGCAAACGGGGTCGCGGAGGTGGGCATGTGGACGGACCAAGTGAAGATGCAAAGTTTTCAAGTGATTTTGATGTTGTATATCTTGGAAGCAGCTGCTCCCTCCTTGTTATTGATCGTGGAAACAAGGCAATTAGGGAGATTCAACTCCACTTCGATGATTGTGCTTATCAGTATGGAAGTGGTTTTCCCCTCGGTATGATAAGCAACACAATATTTCGTCTTCATTATGTTCTAGCACTCATACTCATTATCCTATGAATGTGCTGCAGGAATTGCTGTGCTTATAGCTGCTGGCTTCTTTGGCTATATGCTAGCTTTGCTTCAACGTCGGGTTGGCTCGATCATATCTCCTCAAGATGTGAGTTAATCCACTTTGCACTACAACCTACTGTAAAGTTCATCTGGGAGTTCTTTTTACCGATGGTTTGATGATCTGGTTTTTACCTCATCTTGTTTGTTCTGTAGGACCAGGAAGCAATGAAAGAGAGCGTTTCCCCGAGCCCGTATCAGAAGCCATTGAAGTCATCACTGCGGCCACCACTGATCCCAAACGAAGATGAGCAGGAAAAACAAGAAGAAAGCTTTCTGGGATCTTTAGGCCGGCTGGTCGCACAAGCCGGAGAATCTGCTGCAGAAATTTTGGGAGGAGTGTTTCCAATCTTCAAGAAGAAACCATCAAACCATCAATACCGAAGCCAAAATCACTATCAGCAACAGTCCAAGTATTCAAATACTTGGCCGGTTCAGGACAGTTTTGTTATACCAGACGAAGATGAACCTCCTTCCATCGAAACCAGGACTCCTACTCCCAAGAAAACCTACGCCTTCATGACCAAAGACTCTGAAAAAATGCAACAGCTTCGACAGAGTCGTGCTTTCTACTCTGGATGGGACGGTGAACTTCAAAAGCACCAACAAACCAAGAAACACCAACACCATCACCAGTATCATTCATCGCCACCACAAACTTACTACGAGCAAAGCTCTGAGAAAACCAACGAGATAGTGTTTGGAGCTGTGCAGGAGCAAGACAAACAGCGAGAAACTATGGTGATAAAGCCTCTGGACCACGGGATTCCTCTGTACGACCATCAAAAGCTTCGTTCTCGAGCCAGCTGCATGCATGGACGTTGATCCTTTGTGATTAAAAACAGTTCTTTAATCTCTCAAGATTACTTGTTGATGATGGCTTAAACTCAAGAATTGTGGGGTATAGCTAGCTGCAAATTATATAGTATTAATACATGTTTGGAGAGTGGAAATCCTGTTTTTTTTCCATTAGGACAGTGCCATATTCACCTTGTAGCTGTTGAAACATATTGTCACCAGTCCTACGAAAATGGGCAGAAACAACTTCAATTTTCCTCTCTCAAATTCTCTTTCTTACTTCATATCTTCTCTATTTACTTGAATCTCTTCTTCCCATTTTCCCATTTTCAAATATGGCTTTTAGACATCATCTGCAGCCACTGCTTCCTAGAAACTCCTTACCCAAAGACAAGAACCTTAAAAGCTGTTTATTTAAACACAACTTGCTGGAGAAGGTCAGCAGATCCAATGTTGCTACGCAATTCAATATTGGCTGCTAAGTAAATAAAAACTGCCTCTACAGCGTGGATACAGACATTCATATATTAAAAATATTGTTGTGCAAGAATGTCTGCAGATTTCAATTTCTGTTTGGTTTATTTGAGATGAGTGGAGTATCGTGTTGTACCAAAATGAGGATCCGAGGCACATGTGCACGTGACCATGTAACGGCAAATAAACTAACGGTAGAGACACACTAAGTGTACTGTATTATAATATAGTCCCGTTTGGTTGAGTTGATTACACTGTATATTACATACGTATTGTATAATCAATTAATCGCGCGGATTGTTTAATTTCTTGCAATTATATGTGGATGGCCGAGGACGGATCCTGCTTTCTGCTTCAACTTAAAAGTGATGAATTATTGATGGTTTTGGAAAACGTAATTATAATGACGATTTTTTCACACTCGTGTGCTTAAATCTTTGAAAACTAAAATTTAAAAAAAAAATTATAACAAGGTCTTTTGAAATTTAATATAATTATAAATATTTTTAATTATTTAAAAATCATTAATACTTCTGATGTTTGACGAAGCTATATAATTCTTGAATGAAAGAACGAACTTATCCACTTTGCCAAATTGTATATTTTTAAAATAAGAATAAGAAATTGTAAACAAGGCGAACGAGATGGACTTGAAACAAGTCCCGAAATAGTATCTCAAAATTGCAAAAACCAAGAAGCTGAGAAAGATTTTGATATGGTTTTTTCATCCTGCGTCTAATTTGGACTTGAAACATCAAGGACGAAGCAAGCTGCATAGAGATACATTAGAAACCATCAATTCTATTCATTACAAACAAGATAAATACTTACACGAATATGCAGCAGGAAATAAAAATGCTGACATCTTTTTTCATCTCCGCTTGACTAAGCCCAAGCCGGGCTGTGTCGACCGCGGTGAAAAAACTCTAGTCGCTTCCTCTTCGAAATTCATGAGATTTGCTAATATCATTTTGTCTATCTTTTCGGGCTTGCCTGAGGAAACATCAGTGGTTTCTTTTTCCTCCTCCTGCTCGACTAGTTCGTTAGCATTTACAAGTGAAAACACCCCTCCATCAAAAGTCAGTAAATCTTTTAATTGATCATCTGCCTCCGACGACATGATTACATTACTACTACTGCTGCTGCTTACTTCATCAAGGTCTAATAAAGATACTGATTTTTCACAGGTCCTACGAGATTCCATCAACATAGGTCTAACCATGAGAGATAAATAAGAGAGGACCAACAAAATGATCTGATGGAAAAGCAAGTACGCGGTTGATTTAACAACTGCGTTTCTGATGTCGGAGCAGAGCATCACTATTTGTCTCTCCAGACTCATTAGGCAAGGTGTCCATGTCCAGGTGGGATGATGAGGTGCGAGCCCTTCCTGTCTACAAAGTATCATTAGATGATGGTGGTTATTCATGTTGCATATTTGACAATAACATATTAGGCACACTTACATATGGGATAACATATGGGTGAATCACAAAACCAACAATTAGGCCAAATAAGCAAGAAAGTCCGAGACCAAGAAGCCAAGCCGAGGTGCTTCCCAGAACTGCATGAGGATAAGAATTACATATTACTTCACATAAAATCAATACCTTAAGGCAGAAACGAAAGTCTTTACGGGTTAGCGAGACTACACCACTAATAACAGTTTGGAAATGTGCATGTGTTAATCATGTACAGCACAGAAACAAGAGTTGGAGAACTTGTCTGTGTCATGTCGTTTGAGGAACAATTTAATAAACTCAGCAAAATTCTCCTCAAAAAGATTCCAATGCTTACCAGACCCAGAATGCCTTGTGCAATCTGCTGTTTTCAAATTTATTTGACGGACTAATCTGTTACCATGGTCAGAGATCATTAAAGCACATCTTTGGGCAATGAAGGTCAGCTCAAAATCATCCGAAAATGATGCATCCTTTCCAGGTCCATCCGTACGACCAGCTTTTTGTGAATAACCTCCAGCAATAGTGGACACACCTACCAATACGTCATCAATCAAGAAACAGAGTTTGAGAACGACTTGCAAGAGAATAATTCTAATAGTGCAGCAGTTTTTTTTATTTTAGAATGGAGTGGTGCTTGTTGGATGCTTGACAACAAGATATAGCAACAAGCATATCAATGAAACCTTATACAGACACCTACGCCTGGAGATGTGGTCCAATGTCCAATGCATGAGCGGTTATTGGGAGCTTTTCCCAAATAAAGAACCTTTCTCAATGATGGTAAACCAATGTACATTCAACAGCAAGATAATTAATTGGAGATGGGCAACGGTTAGAGAAAATCGAAGGACTTGACCCGGCGTGAGCACTCTAACACTCAAGTTAGATCGTTATATAAAGTAGGTTGTATATCTGAATGAATAGTAGAGATGAGCTTAGTGATTAATTAACTTAGCCATCTTAAATGCCGGGGTCTTTATACTTAGGACCAGTTTTACGGATCACACTGGTTTGTCAAGGCGATACTGCCATGTGTCCTTCATCCCTTATTTGCGTATGTGCCTGGTGGGCCTTTACCTCTGTAAGCCCACATCACCCCCAAAATATTTTGGGCTCAGTTTAATGTGTTGGGCCACGCTTATTTTATCCACATCATCTACTCCCCCAAGTTTAGATATTCTAGGTCGGGACATCGTCAGAATACAAGGTCCATGTATTTATAGACTTAAGAAGGAAGCAAAGAGTGACCTCAGCAAAAGGTACAAGACAAGACGTTTGAAATTCTGACTAGGTAAGCGAAAAGACGCCAGCCGCAAAACTTAAAAGTTCAAATATTCTGACAATGTCCCGATGTAGAATATCTTAACTTGGGAGTAGATGATATGGATAAAATAAGCGAGGCCCAACACATCAAACCAAGCCCAAAATATTTTGGGGGTGATATGGGCCTGCAGAGGTAAAGGCTAAGGAGGCCCACCAGGCATATAGACTAGCAGAAAAAAGGGTTGAAGGACACATGGCAACATCGCCTTGACAGACCAGTGTGAAGTGTGATCCGTATAACTGGTCCTAAGTATAAAAACTTTGGCATGTAAGATAGCTAAGGTAATTAATCCCTAAGCTCATATCTACTATTCACTCCAATATATGACCTACTTTATAACGACCTAACTTGAGCGTCGGAGTGCTCACGCCGGGTAAATCCGACTCGTGCTTCTCTGCGCAGGACCCAAGCTCGTTCCCCAAATCCCGAGCCCAGACGTCAGACACTAGCAGACCTCTGGAGATCGGCCCCGTCAGTAATTATCAAAACATAAATAGTTAGCAATGCCTCGTAAACTTGTAACAGTACTATGAAGTAAATGCTTGGATATCACGTGGAAAGCAGCTCTTTTTAACTAACAAGTAGGTTGAACTTTAATATGGGTGAAACTATGTACTGTTTGTTTAAATACGCTTCTGATATACTTACGTGACTTGGTGATCTTCCTGATTGCATGGTTACGCTGGTCCGCAACATAAACATTACCACTGAAATCCACCGCAAAACTCCTGGGCTTATTGAACCTTGCCAAACCCAACTCACCATCCGTATAACTATGCTCGCCATTTCCCACCAGCCTCTGCATCTCCGTCTCTAATCACAGGTAATATATACTGTGTAAAGTTCAACTTCTTTTTTAAGCACTCAGAACCCAGAAGCATAAAACTGATTATGACATAAAACTTCCTTATTCATCTATCACTATCACAAAACACCAGGACAGACCCCCACCACTCACCCCCCCCCCCCCCAAAAAAAAAAAATTATACATTAATATTACTTTTTATATATATTGGGCCCCAAATGTTGTAATTTTTTATTGTGATGTGAACCTAATGCATAAGCATAGTTTTTCAGCCCCTCAAACTTCTACTTCTAGATACGTGTCTCTGCAAAACACAGAACCAAACACACCAAGAACTCCAAACAAAACACGTACACTAATCTTTATGTTTCTCTCTATCTCACAAAAATAAAGAAAATTACTTTATAAATAAAACCAAACAAAACCTGAAGAACTCAACTTTACCACTTAAGCTTAAGTCCCAACCGCACCTTTCCCACATCTCACTGAACGCAAAATACAAATTTCCAACCTCAAAATTTCCCTGTAAGCTGACTCACTATGAAACCCTACTCTACTTCACTTACAACAAAACAAACATTAAAATTAAAAAGAAAAAAAAAAGAAAGAAATGTAAAGAGAAGTACATACTATTGGAGGTCGTGGGCAGTGATACAGTGTAGAAAGTGCTGGCAGCGGAGTCAAGAAGTACGAAGAGATCGGAGGGCGTAGATTGATGTAGGAGGGAGTGAGGGTTGACTTTGAGGTTAGACTTGTCGCCGTCAAGGACTGTGCTGACTGTGTAGCCGTCTTCGTAGACGAGTTCCCCACCTGCTGCAACTACCGCTGTAAATGCAACAAACAACAGATCATCAAATTCGCAATAATAAATTGAATTAGGTTAAAAAATTTACCCTTTTGTTTACCTTGATGGGCTGGGTTTAGGTGAAAGAGAAGAAGGAGAGAGAGGTAAAAGATGGGAGAAGCCATGGATGGTAGATTTGCAGACCGCGAAATGATCGCCCACTCGCCTACATCGCTTAGCACTGAAGTAAAGAGGAGGTGTGTTATTGTAATTTTCGTTTATTATTATTATTTGGGGTGAATATCAATTTATCCCCATGTGATATTAAAAATGAGCATATTACCCCTTATGAAAAAAATATAGCAATTTACCTCCCTATATTTTTTAAAATGAAGCAATTTACCTCCTTATATAGGGAGGTAGATTGCTTCATTTTAAAAATCATAGGGGGGTAAATTGTTGTATTTTAAAAAATATAGGGAGGTAAATCGCTATTTATTTTTTCACAAGAGGGTAATTTGCTCATTTGCGATATCACAAGGGGGTTGCTTGCATTTTTCCCTTATTATTTGTGTAAATATTTTCCTCAGTTTTAATTACAGTTAAAATTATATTTTTAGCCTAAAGTATTTAATATATTCATATTTGTTTTATAAAATTTTTAAGATATTTTTAAAATTAGAAAAACTTAAAATATTTAGTTTTTTACTTTACGCGAACTTAAAATAGTTCCAAAATTAAAAAAAAAAAACCGACATATTTAATGCTCTGTCTTACAAGATTTTTGTTCAATTTTAAAACCATTTTGAAAATTACGTCAAGCAAATAAGTAAAAGCGTTGAACTGTTGTCCTATGAGATTAAAACTGTAATTTCGCTTGTAAGCTTTTATTTCTGGATAGGGGATTACAGTTGGAAGTTTGCAAAGAGCAGGGATGTTTGGGTATTTGGACTCGACATTAGGGGCCATTAATGAATTTACACTATTTATTATTTGTGGTGTTTTTTTAGTTTCTGCAACTATTTAAAATATGTGTTTATCAATTTATTGATTAAAAATAAATTGAAGATAATATTTTGAGCTGATTTAAACAATTATTCCCTACTAATTTTCAGAATTTATTGATAAAATTATAAATATTAAATTATTTTTTAAGTATTTCAACTTCAATGTTTCTTTTCATTTTTTGTCAAACACTCACGAATTTCACTATTATTTAACATATAATTTTTTTATAATTTAGTCAGTACACAAAAACAAAAATTACATACAAACACCCCAGTTGGAATAACTAATTTTGATTGAAAATATATATTTTGATTAAGATATTACCGAATTATTTACTTATTTTTACATTGGAATAATCACTTTTTTAGTAATTTAATCGGCCAAAATAGAATTTTTTTCATCTATTTCAATTCTTAAATCCTCAACTAAAATCATATTCAATTTCTTCCCAAAATTCAAAGTTAAATGTCTTTTCTCCCTTCCCAAATATATGCAAATGAAGACGACTCCAATTGAGTTGATTATCATGTTACAAAATTATATTATATTTGGCTATTTTTAAATAATTATTTATCTATTTAGTCAAGATTTATGTTGAAAGTATGCACTTATTACGTTGAATTGAATGTATATTTATTTTAAATTTATTTTTATTTTTTTTCATCTTTTTGCTTAATTAATTGATATAATATATATATATATATACATATAATAGGGCCCTGGTCAACTGATTCTTGGACCAGTTCTTAAAACATTGGATTTATCAATAAATCAATTGAGGCATATTAAAATTAAAATGTTTTAATAATTTTGATAAATTATTTATTTCATTACATTTTATATTTAATATATTAAAATTTTAAATCATATAGGAATATCAAGTGTGTGAGGATTTTCATAAAAATGTAGAATTAAAAATAAGGACAAATACCAATAAAGTGCTCACCCCTTACCCTACACAAAACCCTAGTCCTTGTTTTACATTTTGTACATGATAGTAGTTTTTTTTTTTGTGTTAAGTGTCATTTGTGATTGATGTGACTTGTGATTCAATTGATGTTCTGTTGCGCAAAATATTATCTGATTTGACTTCGTATAAGTCTCACGCTTTTGTTTCGGAAAGGCATCTAGCTATAGAAATGAGGTATTAGAGTTTGAAGCCATTCAAATTCATTGTCTGCAATCCATGTGAGACAACTATTTACATCTTCACACCTGCAGACAAGAAGCTTGGGACGAGTATATGGCGCTATTCTCATAGACGCTGGGAAATGATACGATTTGCGACTTAATTGGTGCCTCGTTGCCTGAAGTAATGTCCACTCTAACTTCGTATGAACCTCATAGTTTTGTCTTGAAAAGACCCATCACTGTAAAGGGAAGACCTTAGGGCTTATAAGTGACTCAAACTCTTCATCTGTAATTAAGGTAGACATTTGTCTATGTCAGTAGTAGTTTTTATTCTGTAATGTGAATATTTTTGGACAAGATTGTAAAGTTAATAGTGAATAAAACTAAAATTGCAGGAAAATAAAAGTGAAGGGTTGTTCAAAAATAAAAGTTAAGTAGAAAAAAACTTGAAAATTAGAATATCTAAAAAATAATTTAAAATAAGTTGTAGAGATTGGTAAGGCGCTACGTATCATTCTTTTTCGTTGCTCAAATCAACTTACTTTATGAAATTTAAATTGTAAGCCAATTTCTTTTCCCTTTTATATTTAACAACTAACTGATAAACATTAATCTTGAACAATTTAATTTGAAATAAGAAGATAAAAAGACAAAGATTAAAAATTTTATTTTTTTTTCTTAGAACATCTTGTTATAGATACAATCTAATCTCATTCAAATTAAATTTATATCAAATGAATTCCAAGATAAATAAAATTCTTAACGTGAAATATTAATCTTTTGCAAACCGTACTTCCTCATCTGTTTTAATAACATACAATTTACTGTATCATTAAATACATTCAATTTATCTAATACATTAATAATTTCAAATCGAATCCAAACTAATACATACGTATAAATAATTCAAATTATTAATAGATTATGTTAACAAAAAAAAAAAAAAATCCACTACAAAAACATACATATAACCATATTCATGAAACTCGAACTTATAAAAATTTTGATTATAAAACTTAAGCTTCACCAATCTAGCAACAGAGCCGGGCAAGTTACAGTTTGTGTTTTCATTTTCTGTTTTCAATGAAAAATATATATTTTTTATTTTGCATAAGTTTTTACTTAAAGTGATAATACATTTGAATTAGTTAATTAAATTACATTTCATATTAAATTGTGAATATATTTGAATTAGTTAATTAAATTATATTTTATATAAAATTGTGTTATCAAATCAATACATTTTTAATGAGATACGTATAAATAAATATATTTTCACTCTAATTACTACTTTAAAAATTAGGATGCGCAAAGGAAAACACAATCATAATGTTTGGTTTCAATTTTACTTCATTTCTGAGATGGGCCAAAATATGGACAATGTTTGTCTTGATTTGTTTTGGAAATTTTGATGGTGTTTTGAGATGTTTTGAAATAGTGCCTCATTTGTGTTTTGTCAAAATAAGACTACATTAATTAGAGGCCCTACAACTAAAAAATTATATAAATACCGATACATATATAAATATATATAAAAGAGACATGATTTGACAATGAACAATAGTTTTTGTCTCCTACTAAACTTAATTTATATTATCTCAAAAAATAAATCCAAACATACACACTATTTCTAATATATACTTGTTTATATTTATTTTCTTTTCCTATCTTCACAAAACACATTAAAATAAATTAAAAATAAAACCAAATATAACGAATGGTCCCCTCAAAGAATTCCATAATCCCAATTATATGCCCCGAAAAAAAAAAAAAAAAGGAGAATCAACAACAAAGAAAAAACATTTGTCCAATGAGTTCATGTGGGCTGACACCACAATCCCACACCCGATCACTCCTCCCATGAAAGAAAAAATTTCTCACTTTGGGGCATTCCATTTTCCCCAATTTTCACTTCTTTACATTACTATCTCCCACCATTAAATTGACTTATATTTAGTTGATTTCACATACTATAATTCTCCTCCAAATCGAAACATTTTTCTCACTTCCCCAGTTCCAGATCCAATTTTTGATCTTCACCTCTCCAGATCTCTGCATCGGTTTTTTTCTGATCGTAGGCGTTCGGGGATTTTGCTTCTGCGGTTGAGCTGTTAGCGTGAGTGGAATTCCACAAGAATTACAGCTGGATCTGGTAGAGCTATCTCGGAGCTTCAAGACGGACCCAGTCATGAATCCCTTCTCCTCCGGCACCCGCCTGAGGTTAGTGATGAGTTTCTGTTTTCCCTCGTTCTCTCTCTCTCCTTTTCCTTTATTCGGATTTAATTTCATGACGCTTCTGCTTCAGTTTTGTTAGGTTTAATTGCTTTTTGTTGAATGTTTGGCAATGTCGCTCTCGAATGTAGCTTTTTCGCTGGATTTGTCAGGTTGCTAGTACTATGTTTAATTTCCTGCTGTGGATTATCGTCTAATTACTCAGAACAAGGATGGTTGATCTTTCTCTTGAGAACTTTCTAATTAACGGCTTAATGCTACAAATATTAGCTTATCTGGAAGTTGGCGGGGAAGAGAGGATAATTTTAGGGAGCATCGGCGAACTAATCAATAGAATGATAAAGGTTCATCAAAACTGACCGTAGTAAAGTAGCATTATGAGACATTGAGATTGATATAGAATTCACAGTTTGTGCAAGTACAACTTAATGAATTATTAATTTATATTGCTGTTGCCAGAAGTTCTTGTAGCCCTAGTTTACTTGGATTCTGAGATTAGAGAATTTTTTAGAGAGTAGTGTGTTATTATTGTGTACTGTTGTTTTGTATTTATGAAACCAGTTCAGGAAAGTTTGCTCTCATCTCCGAAATAGTCCAATCTGCATGAACCAATTTCATCAGCCAATAGCATTTCCTGCTAATGAATCATGGAAGATTTGAAAAGGCGATGTTGTGTGCTAAGTAATGCTAAGTGATGCTGAGAAATAGATTAATTTAATATGGAAAATGATCAATGTTCAAGGACTTTGGAGAAAAATGTTTTCATGCTATTTGGAGATATTTTTTGATTAGCGGTGAAAATTACATAATTCTTTTGGTAGATTGCATTCATAATACCACACTGAGTTGCTGACTACTATTTCTCTAAGGAGGAGGTTGAGGGGGTTTGTAGGGTGGCGCTCTATAGACTGTTTCTGAATGTTAAGGAAAGATGTGATGGTGAGTGGGTAGAGGAAGAGGAAGTTATTCTTGTCTTGAGAGAGATCTAATGTGCATAGCTGCAAATTCAGGGGATAAAATATGAGTAAAGGATGAGTCAAGGGATGGGAACAGACTTGGACATAACTTAAACAATTTTGGGGAATTTATTGGATAGCTTTCGATATTGATGAGTAAAGGGCAATGCAATTATGTTGGTTTATGTGAAAGAACAATATGATCCAGAAAACATTCAACTAAGAAAAAGATCTGTACTTAGCCAAGTTTCTGAACTTACGAATATCAGAAGCTCAATTAAAGAAACAGAGCCTGAGGGGAGATAAGGGTTTTGAACAAGCATCAAGAAGTTTTTCCTTGATATTTGTCTCTTTTTTTTTTTTTGAAAGGAATAAAATGTTATGATGCTCTTTTTTGGCATGTCAGTTTTTCGGCAGGTTGACACACAAATATAAACTGTTGTGCCCATTTCAGTAACTATGGCTAAAAGCTTTACTTAGGAAGAAGAAGAGGATCAATCTCAACTGTCAACTTTGTTAAAATTATTTGGTTCCTTAAATTTCTAGCAAAGACCTCAAGTTTGTTCCTGGAGCATGAGTGGTGTTGCTGGCTTCCAACAATTTCCATAAATTAAAGCCAGGTCTTTTATTTGGCATGTAAGGGAAAAACAAGAAGTTAAGAATCAATTTGCTTTTGGTATGTCAAAGTTTCTAGTTTGTTGACTGTTGGAACCTTGGTGGCTCTGTTCTACATCTATAGATGGGTGTTCCTCTTGAAAGTGACACAATGGTCTGCCAAAAGGTGTTCCATCAACTTTTTTGTTCCAAACAGAGTCTATATGCCCATCATCCACAACTGAGATGTTAAATCATATTCTTTTCTTTTTGCACTGTGTGTCCTCAGTAATATCCAACTAAGAGACATAGCATGGTCAAAGTCATTTAACCATTGCCTATCTTGTCAAATTTCTTGAAAGCTATCATTCTTTTTTGTGAAATCAGTATATTGGTCCTCACAAGGATATCATGTTGCTATCTGCCATGTTTTGGATTTCCCAAGAAAGGGAAATGCTCACTCTAATTGGATATGAATAGTACTCCTGTTAACAGTAATGAATGAAATATATTATGATTGTAAAACAATAATAATCTTCTGATGCTTGCTTGTTGGATTATCTTCTTCATAAAAAATTGCTTTCGGCTGACGGTTTTCTAATCCATTAGTCTCTGAAAGTTTCGGAACATCTTTCATGCATTTCCTTTAAACTTCTGAACTCTGAAGTATCCTCTTGGTTGTTAGAAATGTTGGTTATTTGTGGCTACAGAGCATCATACTCTGCAAGAACTCAGAAATAAAATTCTACCTGCATTTTCTTCTTTAAAATATTATTGAGCTCCTCTTTATCATTAAAATTCCAAGGTCAAGGCATGTTCCTTGTCATGCATCATATTCTGTTTTCTTTGTGCTGACTATTTGACTTGAGATTATAAGATTGCGTTATACTTCACTAAACTTGCTATTTTCTGCCAGGGACATGATTCGGGCTATTCGTGCTTGTAAAACTGCTGCAGAAGAGCGTGCTGTTGTAAGAAAAGAATGTGCTTCTATTCGTGCTGCTATTAGCGAGGACGACCCAGATTACAGGCATCGCAATTTGGCAAAGCTCATGTTCATTCACATGCTTGGTTACCCTACACATTTTGGTCAAATGGAATGCCTAAAGTTAATTGCATCTCCAGGATTCCCAGAGAAGAGAATAGGATATCTTGGCCTTATGTTGCTTCTTGATGAAAGACAGGAAGTTTTAATGCTTGTTACCAACTCAATTAAACAGTATCCTTTTGAAGCTTAATTATTTTTTTGTTATCGTATAACAAGTAAATTCTTGCATACCGTATCTGCATAACCAAAGAAGAAGAGTGAATTAGCATACAAAAGAAAGGGTTAACAATTCTGTGGTTTTATATGCTAGTGAAATCATTACTTGTGGTTCATTTATTTGCTAGAAAATGGTTTCTGAGTTTAGATACCTTAACATTTATACAGAGATTTAAATCAGACGAACCAGTATATTGTTGGACTTGCTCTATGTGCCTTGGGTAACATCTGTTCTGCAGAAATGGCTCGTGATCTTGCTCCAGAAGTTGAAAGATTACTTCAATTTAGGGATCCTAATGTCAGGAAGAAAGTAAGTCCTTCTCTTGAACACTGATCAAGAATTTTTCTGAGTTATAATATTAGGTTGAGTTTAGGGATCTATGTGTAGAGTTTAACACTATGTTATGCAATTCTATTTGTGTTTCACTATCTGAAATTATTCTTTGAACATTAAGTACGTAATACTATTGTTTATGATGCTGGACACGACCGTGAAAAGTTTGTAATATTTATTATTCAGAAAAAGTGACCAAAATTTCAAAAAGTAGGTGAATTTTTCTGTGGCAATATAGAATGTATTTTAATGCTCAAGCACTCTATCCACCTGGAAGAAAGAAAAGTTAGTTGTAATAGGAGAGACTGAAATTTCAATTTGCTAGGTTGCTGATTTTTGGAAGAGTTTTCAGTCACTTGGCTTGGCATTCTCAATATTGTACATTTTTTTGCCATTGATAGTACTAAATTCATAGCTTATAGCCATTCTAGAAAAGGTAAAGGGAAAACTTGCTCGCTGGATCCTTACTTTATGTGTTTATGAGAGGCTTGCAGTAAGACACCAGGAACTCTTAGTTGATACTGGACCACTGTAAACTTATGCAGATATACCTCATTTTATGCTGAGAAATTCCCTTGTAAGAATTACCACCTTATTCATCTTTCATTCATGCTGATTTAGCTCTAGAGCATTGAATCAATCAATAGCTTCAGGATAGCATTTGCTGGAATGATTCAAGGATAGGTGGAAAGGAAAAATGGGTGTCTTTTGCCACTAGTAAAACACTATAAATTGCATTTCTTTATTCTTTATTTTTGTTGCTTATGAATCTAGAGGCTGCAACAAAATTATTGAAGAATCTCAAGAATTGGTCATGTTGGCAGTCATAATACTATCTGCACGGAACAGAGGAGCATTTAGCTCTTCTAGCTGAGAGAGAATGATACTAGTAATTACCCTACTTTTGAACACAAGCATGTAAGTTATCTTATTTTTGAAGTAAAAGAGTGGTGAGACATCTGAGAAGTGATGTATGCTTCTGGCATTGATGTCCTTAAGTTATCAATGTTGCATTTTACATCAAAACTGACCAAATATGTGTTTCCTACCCATGCTTGGACTTGGGTATGGATGATTGCAACAACTATGGATCTAGGAGTAAGGATGAGCAATATGAACTTTCACAGGAATCTAGTAAAGATGATACTTGACTTCAGAATTGCCTGTGTACATACATTTCCAGATGCATTTAGAAGTTCAAAGGCGTTTACACAAGTAAATGTTTACTGATGCATTTTCAGTCAACAATGATGATTCATGGAGGAACCTTAAGAAGGCATAATATGTTTGTAAATTGTATTTGTAATTTACTGTATGTACTTGACTCAGATCTGAGAAAGTTTTGCCATTTTGGAAAGTTGTTTTCCACTTGTGTACTGCATTGCAAAGTGAAGTTGGTGCTGATGATGGGAGTTGTTCAATACTTCTAGTGGTTGCTTAATAAACATGTAAAGTTAAGAATTCTGCCTATTATTTTTAGAAGATCTGAAAATTTGTTTTCTTTAAGGGAAGATAAACTAAAAAGCTGTATGAGGCCTGCTGCAAAGCGCTGGATTTAATTTTCCTTTATAAACTTAGTTGACTCCAACATCTTCTCTTTGTTGTTTTCCTATAATGTGCATCAACTTGATTGGTCATTTGTAGTTTCAAGTGGTATCTCTGGATCAGTATTTCAAACTTTTATGTTTCTTTTGTGATTGTCTTTCGAAAGAAAACTGAAACTTATTTACTTCTGAGTCATTAAAATAGTAAATATGTACTTGGTGATTGTCATTTATTTTTGTTTAGCTTTATCTTAGAATACGAAAGACATGGGACGTTTCATTGCCTGTAGTAGACCTTACATTCTGTGTGACAATGTAGGCAGCATTATGCACAATAAGGATAATAAAGAAAGTTCCAGACTTGGCAGAGAACTTCATAAATCCTGCTGCTGCCTTACTGAAAGAAAAGCACCATGGAGTTTTACTAACTGGAGTCCAGCTATGTACAGAGATATGTAAAGTCAGTACAGAGGCTCTTGAATATCTAAGAAAGGTAATTTTGCTCTGCCAACTCTGGTGTGTTTCCTTGAGATTAGTCAACAGAAGTCAAAACATGAAGAAATCCTGTCAACTTGAAAATATTTTGATCTTTCATTTTTCTCTGTCATGTTCTAGAAATGCATAACTGGCTTGGTCAAAGTTCTAAGGGATCTTACAAACAGTCCATATGCACCTGAGTATGACATTTCTGGAATCACAGATCCTTTTCTTCATATTAGATTACTCAAGCTTTTTCATGTGTTGGGCCACGGAGATGCTGATGCTAGTGATACTATGAGTGATATTCTTGCCCAGGTAAGCTGTTACATTCTATGCCCTACCTTACTCTAAACCAAAAATGAGAAAGAAGCAAGAGTTGAATGTGATCTACTATCAGTCCTGGACTTTTCACAGTAATGCTCCCTTAAATAGACATTAGATATTGATGATTGGCTCTTGAAGTTTTCAATTCAATGCTCTAAAAGGGATATGATGTACGGTATAACAGAGTGTCAGTTATTCTGTTTCCCTGATGCATTTTAGGTGGCAACCAAAACTGAGACGAACAAAAACGCAGGCAATGCGATCCTCTATGAATGTGTTGCTACAATCCTGAGCATTGAAGATAATGGTGGGCTGAGGGTGCTTGCTGTCAATATTTTGGGAAGATTTTTGTCGAGTCGCGACAACAATATTAGGTGATTTCATTTATTGGTCTGACCACTTTGTGTACTCGTCAAAAACACGATCTCTCTGTTTATTTTTGGTTCTTTCGTTTGGCTTCTGAGGCTTGAACTTTTAGCAATTGCCAGATTGTTCCTAAAACAAAAAAAAATTGATCAATCTAAGAGTTTCTCTAGTTTCTTCATTCACTTTCCTGGTTAAACTGATGGTAATTCAGAGCCATATTTCTTGGCCTTTCAGCTACCAAATTTTCATTCCTTCACTAAATTAGATCAATAGTCAGTGACACCCTAACAACTAGTCCTTGGACCATGAAAAAGTCAAGCAAGCTGTCCAATTTGGTGCTTGTATCATGACATTTATCTGATGCGAAGGTTCGTTTTCTCAGAAGTTGATTTTTTGTTCTGCTGCATATTGATCTGTTCGAATATTATTATTTTTGCTTAAAGGTGTTTCTAAATTCTGCAACATTTCAGATTAAAGTACTGGTCAAAATCTGTTGAATTGAAGCAAATTGATTACGAATACTGCTGCTTCATACTGTCAATGAGGTCCTGTATGCCCACAGAACTGATTTCTTTAAGTGAAACATTCACCAAATAATGATAGATACTTACACTTTTTCTTCAATCCTGCTTAGGAAAATATTGTCCAACAGTGTCGGATCACTGTTTGTGTAAGACCCTTCCACTCAGGGCACCTCTAAGTGTTGTGACACTTAAGTTTGCCCCATGGACCAACAACATTTAAATATTTGCTCAAATGATGAAACTACTGCTGTTTTGTTCTCTCAGGGACATATATGTTCAACTCTTCTGTTCATACTGCATCTTTTAATTTACTTTGGTTGATCCAGTCTACTTGGTTCTAGATTGTGTCTGGATTTACTGCAGTTTCACATTATGTTTGCTTCACTGTGGCTGACATGGATTCATTTATTATAGATGGAATCTTAACTAACAGAATCATGTGTTCTTTGTATACAAAAGATGCTTTTGGTTCTTTTCATGATTTTACATGTTGACTCGAATCTAGTAAATAAATTGCACTTACTATTGTTAAACTGTGATTTCCTAAGGTTTTCATAAGTTGCACTGTTGTGTCATTAAACTATACCCTACCAAGATCCAGTAGACTAAATCATCTGTAATTATGTTTATTATAATCAGATTAGCCAGTATTGGATACCATGTACTATGGTAATGTTTTTGGAGCTTTGAGAGCAGAATCTTAATATTGTTTATTGTTCTGGAGTTTTGGATTTCATGTTAGTAGATCGTGCCCATAACCAGTTTATTTTTCCTTTCTACCTGATAATTTGAAATCCATTTTCTCAGATATGTAGCATTGAACATGCTGATGAAAGCTATTGCATTAGATAGTCAAGCTGTGCAGAGGCATCGTGCAACCATTCTGGAATGTGTAAAGGTACCATGTGGCTTCATTCTATTTTTTCTCCTGAACTTGATAATGTTTAGCTTGCTTTTCTAAGCTTCTATTGTTCTATTGGTTTCATATGTTCCAAATATGATACCATTTACTTCTGAGGAGTTATTAAGCACCTTATCATCTTAGTTATGGCTTTGGTTCTTCTAGATTTTAGTTCACTGGAAAACATGTTGTGTCCTGGTTGGACATCAGATATTAACCCAGAAAAGTAGACAATACAATTTTGGTCCTTTGTTGTTGTGCTTCTTTCCTTATTTGACAAAACCAGCACTGTTAACCAAATTTTGATGCAGACCCAACAATCTTGACATGTCGGTGTAGTTTTTTTAAAGTTCCTCATGTTTGTGGCTAGGGGGTTTAGATTAAAACCCAAGTGCTGTATTTTCTTTCTTTTTGTCTCTGATTATTTGCCTAACTACCTTCTGACAACATTTTTTTCTATAGTATAAGAATCATAGTAGTCAGTGGCGCACGGCGCACAATGGCGCCAAGGGCTCTAGAGTCATGGCGCATGGCACACGGTGCGGCGCGCGCCTTTTTGAAGGATGGCTCAAGTATAAGAAATAATCTATATATTTATATAATTAGTATTAATTTGACTAGATTAATGTATAAGGAGTTAAATAAGACATAAAACAACAAATTCAACATAACAAAACTTCATAAACTAACAATACATACAACCTTATAGTTGAATTATTGAAAGTCTGAAACTGAAATTTCATAGGATACTTATATCATTAAAACATATGAAAAACAGGTAATTTTAATTTATATTTATATTTAATTAAAGAAGTAAATAACATAATCATAGACTACTAGTCTACAAACAATTACATAATTAAAGCAAAATAGTAACAGTCTAAAATTAAGAAGAGAATCGAAGAAAGAAGAGGCAGGAATGAACAGGTTACTCATGCATGCAGAATACTTATTTCTGCTGAAATTCCCTTATTTATTAGGGTTTTTTTTTATTGATGGGCTGAGGCCGCCCAGGCCCGTCTTCATAAAGGTGCGCCTGGCACGTGCCTGGGCAATGCCTAAATGGCGCCCAGGTGCGCGCCATAGGCTGCGAATGGCGAGAGGGCTGCGCCTCTCGCGCGCGCCATTAACTACTATGATAAGAATAGAATTAGCTGCTTATGGATTCTTATTTGATGGCAGGATCCAGATGCTTCAATCCGTAAAAGGGCCCTCGAGCTTGTTTATCTTCTAGTAAATGAAAGCAATGTGAAGCCTTTGACAAAGGAGCTTGTTGATTATCTAGAAGTAAGTGAAGCGGAATTTAAGGGAGACCTCACGGCCAAAATTTGCTCAATTGTGGAGAAGTAAGTTGAATGATCTATAGTTTGTCTATAAGGTTTGCTCACTTTCTTGTCCAATTAGTTTTATAATATGATGTTTGATGCATGCTATGTTCATGACTTCATGTGAATGTGTGTCCATGTGTCTTGAAGCAGCTCATAAATATCGAGTACTTTACAAAATATCTTCTTGATTTGGTCTCTGGATGAGTTGTTTTCTCCAACTTTCAAGGTTTAAGAAAGTTTGGTTATTGATTGATTTTGCTTTGTCTGATATTCTGAACAATTGTTTCAGTTACAGGGCATTTAAAAGATCTTTCTTCTTTTTCCCTACTAGTGGCCCCTCTAGCTCCTCTACTGAAAATGTATTGCATGTCAAAGCCTTATTTTGCTCTCATTATTGTCTTTCACCGCCACATATTTCTCAGTTACCTCAATTCTATGCCGTCACATATTTTTTCTCTTCTTTTCCATGTTGTGCTGTGGCCTGTGATCACCCAAGTAGTAAAACATGCGTGACCTGCTATATAGGTTGACAATATAAATAAATTGGTTGAACTTGAATTATGATGTATCTTCCAGTTTATTGTAGTTATACATAATCTCATTCATCTTGCTGTTTGGTGCCAGGTTTTCCCCTGAAAAAATATGGTACATTGATCAGATGGTGAAGGTTCTAACACAGGTACAATTTGTACCTTTCTGGATTTCTTATTTCACTGATTTTCACTGTAAGGCAGAGATCTGCCATGATGATTGATGAATTAGCATCCATGTTAAGCTCGAGGCATGAAATCATATTTATACGCTTCTTATTTTATCATGTACCTAGGTATCAAGAAAAATATGCAACTCTAGCTTGTGATTTCATTCTCATGTATACTATATTTTTTAGGTTGAGGGGTGTAGAACAACCACCTTGGTGTGCACTATATGTATGGACTATGAACTAGATTAACCCTAGATCAATAGAAATGACAAGTCAATTTTTCCCTTCTCTCATTGCTCTCTCTCTCTCTCCTCTCCTCTCCATTGTATTATACTTTTTATCTATCTAAGTTTCCCAACCATTTTTGTAAAATACATTGCAGTATTCACGATAACTATCATTTTCATTTATTTATTTTTGAAAAAAAAATCATAATACATTATGTATAACAACAAATCACATTTATCCCTTCTAATTAATGTTATATACTTATATAGGTATTAAGTGAATTTCGATCCATTTTGCACGCACATTGAGTGTGCCACGATCACTAGTTGTAGTTAATATATTGGTGTGAATGCAGTATGTCAGAAAGTCAAGAAGTTGGTTACTTAGGAAGTGGTTGTCATGGATCACAGAGTTAAAATGATGATCACTTATCTAAATGAAATATAGCTCTTTCCCTAGTACTTTCTTGTGATTATTGCGTCAAATGCACAAGTTTGGTTGCATTATAATAAACCAGATTGACTTTTTGGTCCAGTTATGATACTTAACCTTTATAATTTTTGATTTTATTGTCTTGTCGTCATGAGCTTTTCGCCTGGTAACAGTAAATGATTTTGCCTTTAAGCAAAGATAGTTTAATTTTGATGGTAGTAAAATTTAGATTTTCAAGATTCTCTTATCGTCCATATATTATCCTATGACCAATGAGGTCTCGGAACATGATATTTTACAATTCTCTGTAGGCTTGGGCAGAGGGTGACCTGAGCATTTTATGTTGATCTTTTGTCTCACTGAAAAAGAGAGAATTGATTGTTGTGATAGTGTTGCAGGCTGGGAATTATGTGAAGGATGAAGTCTGGCATGCCCTTATCATTGTAATTACTAATGCTCCTAACCTCCATGGATATACTGTTAGAGCACTGTACAAGGCTGTACAAACAGCAGGCGGACAGGTATGTTATGGCAGCAGCAATGTAAATTCATTGTGAAATTTGATTAAGTTTTCTTGTATGCATGCACTCAAGTCCTAAATATATGCTATGTCTGCACCAGGAAACTCTTGTTCGAGTTGCTGTATGGTGCATTGGAGAATATGGGGAGATGTTGGTTGGTAATTCTGGCATGCTTGATGTGGAGGAAAGGATAAATGTATGTTCATGCTTTTTGAAAGTTTTCTTAATTTTCTTTTATCATCAGAATTCCAGACTTTTGTATTAATTGGGCATGTGGAATGTTAAAGTTGTCCACAAATTTGTGGTGGATGTAGGTAACCTTGTCCATTAGACACCAAGAACTAATAACTTTTTGACAATCATGATACTACGTGTTAAGCATTCAGTAAGGTTAAAAAATTGGGAAGGTGCTTTGCTGAAAAATGGAAGGTTCTGGCTTTGTCCGGTCAGGGTCAACTAACTCTCCTTGACAATGCGGAAGTCTTTACTCCGTCAAGGAAAAGATGCTTATCTCAATTGGAAAAGTTAAAGGCTGGCACTTCCCTCAATCTTATTCTTTTATGTGAGCAATAACCGAAGTGTTTCAAGTTATGGTTTGCAATACTTTTGTTTTAGATCCATTTTAACCTTCTGCTTCTTTTTTTGGGTCTAGAGAGGAGAGAACAATCTGAAATGCATCACAGTAACTTGGTTTACATACTTGATCTTGAGCAGGATGGAAATAGTATGTCTCATAATGAGCATGATGTTGGTACATGAGTTTAGGTTTTTGTCAGTCCCTTTTGGTAGGTACTTCATTTACATGTTCTCTGGCATGTCTTAAGTACTTCTCTTTACATGTCTTCGGGCATGCCTAGTTCATTAATTATAATGTGAAGTTGGTTGATATTATCTGTTAACTGACAAGGCTCTTTGCTGGATTATCAAACTTGATAAACATTGTACTGCGGTGGTTTTAAAGTAAAGCTAAATGTCTGGGCATTGGGATTGACAGTTTAGAAGATTTCTTCATGTTATTCTTGTTATAATCATCTCCATCACTGATCTTGTCACTCATGCTTCAAAGTGTTCATTTTCATAGACACCTTTGGTTACTTGTTATCTTGAGCAGGTAACTGAGGCTGATGCTGTGGATGTTATAGAAACTGCAATTAGATGCCATTCCTCAGATCTCACAACTCGAGCTATGTGTTTAATTGCGTTGTTAAAGCTATCAAGTCGTTATCCTTCCTGTACAAAGTATGTTGTCATCGCTTCTCTCATATTTCCTCGGGTTTGCCAATGTATAAAGTGACTACTGATTAGAACTATTTGCATATGTATGTGTAGTCTAAGTTCAATGTATCTTTTCATCTGTTTTACTGGTGTGAAGAAATACTTAAAAGTTTGTAATTGCCTGTACTTATCCTTATTACATTGATAATGTCATTTCGGATTTTAAATGTTTCTTGCTGCTTAATTGTTGTTGTCAAGTTAGGGATCATTTCTACTCTATTGCAGGAGGATCAATGATATCATCCTTCAGCAGAAAGGAAGCCTCGTGCTTGAGCTGCAACAAAGAGCCATAGAATTCAACTCTATTATTGAGAGGCATGAGAAAATCAGGTATAGATCCTGGATATTGACCTTTTTTAGTAAATTTTTGCATTCTTTTATTTGCTTCAATGTGATGTGGTTTTGAGAATGCTGTATGCTTTTGTTCAGGTCTGCATTGGTTGAAAGGATGCCAGTACTTGATGAGGCAACTTATAGTGGGAGGAGGGCTGGTTCCGTGCCAGCTGCTGTTTCAACATCACAAGGAGCTCTGCCAAAAATTCCAAATGGTGTTGTTAAACCGGCTTCAGCTGCTCTTGTTGATTTACTTGACCTTAGTTCAGATGCTGACCAAGCGCCCAGCTCGTCTGGTGGAGATTATCTTCAGGATCTTCTTGGGGTTGATTTGGCCCCAGCTTCACAAGGTTGATTTTTCTTGCTCATAGAAGTAGAAATATAATTAGCTTGGAATGCTTAACAATTGTCTTCATTCTGTGGCTGTTTGTATTATGCCAAAACTTGAAATACATGCCTTTCTGATACTGCTATTATGTTCTTTATTGAGCAGTGCTAAAAGTTAATGTGTTGTGACAGGTTGATTCTAGTACAAAAACCTGTTTTTTTGACAACTAAATTGCAGAGTTTTATGGTTGATTACTATTCTTACATGATAGAACAAAAACTGTTGAAATAACTAGGCTGGTTGTCTCTCTGTCTGCTAAAATCTGCATGTCTTCATTTGGAGGCTGTTGGTTTATTGAGCAGATATTAATATGGGATAAAACTCCTTCCTGGGGCAAAACGTGAGCTTCTAAGCAGTTTCCTTTAACATTTCAGGAACTAATCAGACCGATAAGCGTGGGGCAGATGTCTTACTTGACCTTCTGTCAATTGGAGCTCCTCCAGCTCAAAGTAGCTCATCTATGCTTGATATGTTGTCATCTGGTCAAGACAACAAAAGTGCAGTGGGCATGTTAGATAATTTAGCCTCCCCTTCTGCACCGTCAGCGCAAGCCTCTTCCCCTGGTGCAAGTTCTTCGATGATGGATTTGTTGGATGGTTTTGGACCCAGCCCCTCAGTGCCTGGTATGATCCATCCCCATCAATCTTATCTATCATGTTGTCATAATTACTTTATTCTTAGTACTTTTACTTGCTTTCAGTTGCAGAAACCAATGGTCCAACCTATCCATCAATTGTTGCATTCGAGAGCAACTCCTTAAAAATAACTTACAAGTTCTCAAAGGAGCCTGGAAATCCACAGACCACAATAATTGAGGCTCAATTTGTTAACAAGTCGCCTGATATCTACTCAAATTTCGTATTCCAGGCTGCTGTTCCCAAGGTAATTTAAGAGTGCAATGTCAACTTTCATCTTCTTCAAAGTTATGTCTGGGAGGTGTAAATCTATAGGTGATGAATTTAGGTCTTTGTCTGCTCAGAGTAACTTCAAGGACAAATTTATCTCCTTGCATGAACTGGAAATTTCATTACCCAATATTCATGCATGATGTTTTCTCATTTGTAACAACAATTTCTGATTTAATTGAAATGCTAATGAGAAAAACCTCGAAGAGGATCGTTAATTTTTTAGCCATTGCTGTCACTACCTATATGCATCCTGCAGAATTGCTGTTAACAGTATTTTATCATGTGATGGTTTCCTAGGTGAACCTTCTTACATTTTATTTATTGTGCTGGGGGGTTTCTTCTTATTCCAAAATGCTGCCTTGTCCGTGTGGCTTTAGATTTGGTCTGGCAGAATGTAGCACCTAATTTTTGTTCTTCAGTATATGGGCTCCATCATGCTATTTTAGTCATCATTCATGTCCTATCTGCAGTTTCTTCAACTGCACATGGATCCTGCTAGTGGGAATATACTTCCAGAGAGTGGCAATGGATCAATCACACAGAAGCTACGAGTTTCGAACAGCCAGCATGGCAAGGTAAAAAAATCTGTGTGCATGTATATTTTATCTCTTGAAATTCATTTTACTAAACAGTGCATATCATGCCTGCTGTTGCCCATAATAAACTATATAAGCCTCAGACAAACCAGCTATATCTGCCTGTCTTTCTCCATTCATGTATTTAGCATCTTGTAAGACAGAAACCAAGACTGTGATAGCAGGGGATTAGGATGACTCCCAGCCTGTTGTTAGTGACACACTCATTCTTAAATATTCTTAACGGATGTCAAGAATTGTTAGATGCAAAGTGTGTAGATATTGATGTGATGGCTCTTCTGGTTTTCCTCCTTCAATGGGACAATTTTGTTTTAAATATTTAGCCTCGTAGATTACCATCTCATCTGCATATTATGCATATTACACAATTATGCTATGGCTTCTAGAAATCCCTGGTCATGCGGATGAGGATAAGCTATAAGGCGAATGACAAAGACGTTTTGGAGGAAGGGCAAGTCAACAACTTCCCACGTGGTTTGTGAAGTGGACGGCGCTCTTATTATTCAGAGGATGTAGAAGCATCTTTCCCCCCTTGATTGTAGTTTTCAGGTGACATTTTATAATATTGGTTTTGATGATCCGGCGTGGCAATTGGTCTTGAGTAGCTTCAGCTAATACCATTTTGATATCGCTCTTTGCTTTCGGTTCCTTCCCTGAAAGGGCAGTTTATGTACATTATTACAAGAAAAATTCGTGTAAGCAGTCAAATTTTGCCTTTGAGGCACGTATAGAAGGAGCTTGCTTGTGTGTCGATTTTTCCTCGTTACTGAGTCTAGATCTTTAGTTTTGTAAGGCAAATTTGTTATACATCATTTTGTATTGGAATCAAAATGTTCATTTGTAATATAGATTTTCCTCTTGAATGTGTTAATCCCTCATTGACGTGATATTCGTAATAGATAGAATCCTATACTCGTTCCACTCTCCCTTCATGATTCACGGATGAATTTGTAGTGCAGCTGCAACATACATTTCTTGGTAATAAGAAAATGAGGAGTAATAGAAAAAGTGTTTGTGGTCCGCCAGTCAAGATGCAAACACATTTCTCCTCCTAACTTTATGCTTCTAGTGAACGTCAGAGTGTTGGTCAGGTTATGCTGTCATCTCATGTCCTATGAACCAACTCTCAATTAATATTTTTTCATTAATATTCTGTTGGGGATATATGAATTTTGAAGAAGTTGATTAAACTGAAATTTGCTGTGATTATAAGATTGTTGTGGGGTTAAACTAATTCACTTCTAAAATACGAAAAGACCAATCAATGCTTGCCTAACAATAATTTTCAGAAGACTTCTTCAAAAAATTAAAATATAAAGTGAAAAAACTTATAGTATATAATCTGGCATTTCATTTCATCTTTATATAGTCATTTTAACACCTTTTCAGAAAATATGCATTTATTCAATTGTATGTACCTATTTAATACAAAAATAGCAACATTTTAGAAAATTGTAAATGTTTTTCCTGATCAAATGCTTCTGGAGACCAGCTTTTTAATTTTTCAAAAAATACACATTCTTTCAGCAATGTTTTTTTTTTTTTTTGCAACTTTTTATAGGACTTAAATTCCATTATTTTCTTAATTATATCCCTCCAATTTTCATTTAAACTTTAGATTTGATAATACTTCATCTGTACTTAAAATTGAATGGATGTTTTCATATGTAACATAGAATATACAAGTGTAAGCTATTCCAACATATTCTTTATTTTCATATGGTGATATAGCATTATTATTTTTCGTTCATACGATCTCAACTTTAGATTTATAGTGGTATAGCATTATTTAGCTCAATTTCAGCTTGTGCATTTCTTTCCTTTTTTTTTTTTTGTTTTTTTGAGTCAATAAGTTACAATTAGATTATGAATTTTAAATATGTATAACTAGTCAATAGCTACTATTACAATAGGCCGACAATTATTATTAAAATAGATAAATATCCATATATTAATAGGACTCGAATTCACAATTTATGACCTCTTAATCATGAAACCCTAATTTTATCAACTAAACTAAACATGATTGGCTGAATAGCATTTTGTCTTTAGTAAGTTGAGATCAAGCAATTATGTACTACTATGCATATGAATACATACTACGTTGTTGTCCAAGATTTTTTTTTTTAATTAAAATCGCATATATATATATATAAGTTGAATGTCTAATATAATCAAATGCCATAATCGTTAAGTATGTCTGTATACGGCTGAAAGATCGAGTTCGTGTTCATCTTTTATTTTTGGTTTGACTGATTTTCGGTCTTTTCTGCCAACTCTTATTGCACAATAATTATAATTTCTTAATGTAGTTTTCTTGGAATTTAAAAAAAAATAATTTCTTAATTTGGGCAAATATAAGTATTGCCTGTCAGAACCTAGGATAAAAGCTGATTGGATTTTTGTCTGTCAATTTGTGTTGTATCTTGTATTGCATTTCATATATAAATTCCATGTATAATTTTTTAAAAAAAAAAAATAAATAGAGATATAATGTAATTTTTATTCATACCACGTCTATTATTAAAATACAAAACAATTCCTAAAAAAAAAAAAAACTAAATACGAACAAAATATGATAAAAATTGTAATAAAAAATATTTAAGCCATGTACAAAGGAAGGGAAGTGGTGGTTGGCCAACCTCCACATCCATTAATGTAGCTACGAGTACTTTTTTAAATATAAATTATTACATTTCCTATAGGTTTAATTGCATTTTAGTATTATAGTTATAGTCATTTAGCATTTTAATTTTGTATCTTGTTAGGTTATAAAATAGTTTTTTTCACATTTTTTAATTTTGTGATTTAGGACAAAATTGTGGAAATTTTCATTATAATTCTGGCCAACTTTAAAATTTTCAATCACTTTTCTCCCAAAATTGCAAATTAAGAAAATCATTTTACAACCTCAATAAATTAGAGGAGAAAGTGCTGAATGACTATAATTATAGGAAGAAAAAACAATTGGTAAGCCTTTCTTTTATAGTTAATTTCAAGAATAGAATTAAAACATGAATGTTAGAAATTTTAATAGATGGAAATATAATAATATTATTATTTAAGCCTTGAACCATAAATTGGGAGACTATTATTTTACTCTTTGACCATCACTACTACTGCAGTATAAAGGTATGTTAGCATAAAGTGATTGATTTTATATTTTTTATTTATTTTTAACCTTCCAAAGAAATTCTTTATCCTACACTTAATTGCCTATTTAAGAAAGCCCCTCGTTTTGGGATAAAGGGATGGGAATCTTTTCTCTTCATATGATGTATAATTTTTCTTTATAGTAGAAACGGTCGAATATATTAGATATATCAAAATACTTGAAATTTTATTACATACAGTGATAATTTCATAATAAATAAAATAATATATATATATAATAATTAAAAAAGAAACTATTATATATATATAAATCGACAAACAATATTCAGATAACGTGGAGTTCTCTCAATCAAACCTCTTTTAATGAAAGATTAATTAATTTATTGGAACAAATGGTATACAGCTTGAGTTATGTAAGTTTGAACAGATTTGATCCTGTTTATTTTATTTAATTAGTCCTGTAATTTGTTCAGTGTTAAGACATATATATATATAGTTGGAAAAGACAGGTGAGTTCCCAAAAGAAACCCTCTAGCTGCTAGCTGGAGAGAATTGCAAAAGAACAAGTTATGAATTGGAAGATGATCCTAGCTAGGTACAAGGATTCATTTCCACCTTTATTGCAACATTAACGAACAAATTAACATTCTTGCCCACAATTTCCCAGTTGAAAATCCCATCCTCATGCATTCATTCTCTCCATTATTAATTACTACAACATCATTCATCAAACAAAGTTTACACATCAAACCACTAAACCTCCAACCTTGTACTACATATAATACTATATATGCAAGAAGACACTCAACCCCACCAAATTCAACCCTACAACGTTAGATATATCATATATATAAACGATCAATTATATATATTAACTCTCTCTCTCTCTCTCTATATATATATATTAATTTAATGTCATCGATCATACACCAACAAAATAACAATAACTCATCAACACCCATTGTTGTTCATGCTGCTACTTACATTTAGATCATGATGATAAGCAAAATGCTGCTGCTGATGGTGGTGGTGGTGATAAGAAGGCCGCGGCGCCACGGAGCCGCTAGTCTCTCCGGCATCATTCTCATGCCCATCCTCCTCCTCATACTCTTCTTTAGCCACTTTCTCCTCCCCCATCAGCTCCATAGGCCTGGACGCTGACAAATAGTGGTTTTGAGCTTCAAAATGGGCGGCCGCCGGCACCACGGAGGGTAGTTTGGAGAGGAGGGCTTCAAGGCTGCTCATTGATGGGGTTATTTTCATGGGCTGGTGGGCAAAATGGTCATAGTAGTCATTCGGTGGGAGCAAATTGTTGTGGAAATTATGCCAGGCTTCTGGTGCTACTGCAGCACCATATGCATGATCAATCTTGAAAGGGTATGCTGATGAAGATGGATGTGGCAATAATACCCCTGGAATGCTTTCAATGTAGCTGAACTTCTTCCTCAGCAGCACAACATAGCTCAGATCCTCAATCACCTTTATAAATTCCTCGTATATATATATATACACACCCCAAGTTAGTTCATTAACTTCTTGTAAGAACAGTTAATCTAGCTACCTACATTAACGATAATGTTGTCTGTAAGAACATATATATATAAATTAATTAGTCATGTGTTGTACCTTATGAACAGCTCCTAACTGAATAACACCTTCTCTTACAGCAATCAAAGCAATTGTCTGAAGTGTAAATTTGAAAACAAAGTATAAACACATAGATACATAACAATTGGTGCAATATATATATATATATATATATATATATACAGTAGCAGTAGTAGTAGTAGTACCTTTATACCAGACTGAAACTGAGCTTCCCAGGTCCTGGGGTACTGTTGTGTGGTTCCAAGAATACATTATGTAATTAAATGATTTAATAAATCTACATAATATATAATTATTTATATATACTGTTAAAATTAATGAAATGAACTGATAATTGTATATATATATATATATATGACTTACAGAATCAGCTGAGTTATGCCATGCAGACAGGAAGTTGATTTCTTGATCATTTGGTTCTTTGTGGATCCATTTGTGGCTGTGATCAGCAGCTACTTTTCCAATCAATCTGAAAAATTAGATAATATTAATTAAATTAAAAGGGTATTTAAGATAAAATTTATGAAATCAAGAAACAGTGAAAGAGGGTAGATTTTTGTTTGCTCTTACATACCCTTCACCATAATTATAGATTTCATGGGACATTTTGAAGAAGAGCTCAGGCTGCAGGCCTTGATAGTGTTGATACTCACAGTTGCCATATACCGAGGACGAGGACGAGCCGGGGCATTCCCCGCCGTTTATCTCACTTGCTGACGCTGCAAAATTACAGAAACCATCCTCCCAAACTAGTATCCTGATCCATAATTCATGCAAAAAATAAATAAATAAAGTAAATTATGCTTGCGAGGATCGCTTGCGTGCGGCAACAGCTACTACTGTATGTAAATATGAACCCTAAAATCATACCAGTTTCTCCTGTTTCCTCTTGACCTGTCATATACTCCTCCTTGGCTATCCCACCTATACCATCATTGCGAAGAAACATCACATGAAATTAAGATATATGATTTCACCCCCCCCAAAACAAAACAAAAAGAATGGGTATATTTGCAGCAGCATAGTTGATTACTTGGGAGGTGGGTAATTTCTGGGCAAAATCCTCCAGAAAACAGCGTAGACCCAGTGAGAATTGTCATGAATGCAGAGGCTCCTGAGGGTGTGTTGAAGAAGATGAGTGATTGCCAGAGAGTTGAGCTGCAGCTGCTCTTCCATTGCTCTTTTCTTCTTTGATGATGGATTGGTCTGGACTCCCTCCCTCTCTCTCTCTCTACTCTTTTTCTCTCGCCAATTTCAAAACAAGTAAAACCCCAACATCGCTTTACTCACTTTATATAAAGCCACCACCAATCAAATCTCTTATACTCCTCTTTCTCTCTCTCTCTCATTTCATTTTTATTTTTTATTGCATTTTATATTTCATTTACAAAAATAATAATAAAAAAAATGTATGTGACACACACACAACCACCTTAATTAGGTGTATTTTTTATTTACCATTTTTAACAAATTCTGATTAGTATTGAGTGAAATATTAGAGTAAAAAATTGAAGGAAAAGAATATAGAGAGGGCCCACATATGTTTCGTTGGAACAAGTATTTTCAAAGTTGCATTAAAAACTACCCTATGGTCCTATATATGCTTTTCTTCCCCAATGCTGAATAATTATGAGGTGATGAGAAGGACCAAAAACCTTCATAATTCCACACACACAATGAGTAGATCCTCTGAGCTGAGGCTCCATCTGTTTCAAGACCCATATCTTTCTCTTTCTCCCCCAACCCCAACACCTTTTTTTCTTACCACACACACTACTGACACATTACCACTCCTTTCAGTCCCAGGATAATAATATATATATCTATATATCTATCTCCCCCATACTGATTTATTGGTCTTCTCACAGGAGATATATCGAATTTTTTAGATCGAGTATGAAAATATCAAACTGTAAAATTCAATTTTACATTATACTGATAGACCATATACAATTTATAATATATTTTTGGGTCGAGCACGTCATTGAATCAAACCAATCATATAGCATTACACGACTAATATATTATACTTATTATATAGTTGATTTAAATTTGACCAAACTATATAGGTGTGAGAAGATGCATGATTTAGTTACAATCAAAACCCTAATATATATATATATATATCAGTGATCAATCACAAAAAGCAAAACCTAAATAATTTTGCTAGAACAAGTCAAACTCAATGTGGGGATACACTCTATCATAGCTAATCAATGTTATGTGTATATATATGCATGATCATGGTATTGAATAGGGTAGAGGAATTGAGGTAGAGAATCACGTGATCTTGCCTCTTTCTCATTCAAATTCTTTCTTTTGTTGACCAATCCAAGCTTCTTGCAACCTAAATCCTGATGAATACAATTTTAGTCGAAAAAAACATAAGCAAATATTAATTTTTAACAGGAGCCCATGATTTCTTTTGTGGAAAAATAGCTTGAAAAATTAATTAAAAAAATTAAAGGGTGTGAATAAATACATATACATACACATAGATATATGTAAGAATTAGGGTAAAGTACGTAGGTAGTGTGTCTTTTATTACAGTTTATACATCACTCTCAATCACTGACCGGTCGTGTGTACAAACAAACACATCACAGTTTTAATGAGGAGTGGTCGAATTCCTCAGTGTACTTTTTTTGCTCAGTCTTGGTAACTTCTACTGTTTTTTTCCTATACACGTAGTAGTACTACTGCTGCATGATGATAACAGCTGATATATATATATATATATATGTACATATTGTGTGTCTGTGTATGTATATATTCACACACACACGCACGCACACATGTGTATGTGTGTGTGTGTTGGAAAGAAAGCTATATATGGTGTGAGTGGTTTTATATGTAGCAGGCTGACATACAAGGAAGTTTTGGCAGGCCATTAACAAGTCCTTTTGACCATTCATTAACAAGAAAATGCACTTCTTTACACTTCCCACTCATCGTACTTTTATGGGGTAGTAATACGTAAATTTTTTATAATTTAAAAAATTATATTTATTGTTTTTGAAATTTGGTTCTGTATAATAAATAAGTTCATTTGTTAGTCAAAATCTACTGAATTTGTTGATATAATTAAAAAAAATTGAATGAAAAATTAATATTTACCCCCAATTGACTTATTACTAACTTATTGCAGATCAAACAATATTTTCGAACTAAATTACCCTTATAATGGTGAAAATATACTTTTTCAAATGCATTAATATATGAAAATATATGAAGGTAATTTGATTGTAAAAAGATTTATATGACATGAAATAAGGTAATAATAAACAATCAGTGGTTAATATAACATTTTTTTTTCTGATTTTGATCCGGGTCGAATTATGCTATCTCGAGATTCGATCTCCACTAAGAATGCCAATTCGTCCAAGACCAGATTTTGGGTTCCCTGAGAATAAAACACGAACCGTGAGCTCGTCGGGCGCGTCCCCGACAATGACCCTCCGACGCTCAAGTTAGGTTGATCGAGAGAAATATATTCTATCTCAAAGTTCGATCTCAATAAATGTGTAAAAGGTACCTCAATAATGGCGTATCGGGGTCTATTTATAGAGCACAACTGGGTATCGGGTACTGGGCCACGTGGCCTTATCCTACTGGCTCATGTTCTGATCGAACGGCTTCCATTGCCGGGTCTTCAGTCGGTTTGTGCGACCCGGGTCGGGTCCTCCGCGACCCGCCCGTTACAAGAGGCGCGGATCCTGGTCGCGAAATGACTCTAATGCCCTTAATGAAGGGTAATCTAGTCTTATTGTAGGGGTTACAAGTGTATACCCATCATTACTCCCCCACTTTTTCAAAGTGCATGACCGTTGCCTTTGAAGAAGTCGAACAGTCGCGTCCGTCGATCGGTTACCCAGGCGGACATGTGGCGGCATCTCGACGGTTGATCTGCGGCGCGCATTCCAAGAGGGTTCTGCTCTCTTTCATGTAGATCGCGGTCTCTCCAACACCGGGTCGCACCTTTTTCAGGTCGCGTATTTGATGCTTCTTTTTCAAATGGCAAGACGAATGCATCTTTTTCAAATCGCATGTGTTGATGGTCTTTTTCAGACACCGGATCGCACCTTTTTCAGGTCGCGTGTTAGTTGATGGTCTCTCAGATACCTGATCGCGTCTTTTAGGTCGTGTGTTTGTTGATGGTCTTTTTCAGACACCGGGTCGCGCCTTTTGCAGGTCGCGTAGTTGACGGTCTTTTGCAGAAATACGGGGTCGCGCCTTTTCCAGGTCGCGTAGTTGACGGTCTTTTGCAGACAAGGGATCGCGCCTTTTGCAGGTCGCGTATTTGTTGATGGTCTTTTTCAGACACCGGGTCGCGCCTTTTTCAGGTCGCGTGTTTGTTGATGGTCTTTTTCAGACACCTGATCGCGCCTTTTTCAGGTCACGTGGTTGATGGTCTTTTGCAGACACAAGGGATCGCGCCTTTTGCAGGTCGCGTAGTTGACGGTCTTTTGCAGACACCGGATCGCGCCTTTTGCAGGTCGCGTAGTTGACGGTCTTTTGCAGACAAGGGATCGCGCCTTTTGCAGGTCGCGTATTTGTTGATGGTCTTTTTCAGACGCCGGGTCGCGCCTTTTTCAGGTCGCGTGTTTGTTGATGGTCTTTTTCAGACACCTGATCGCGCCTTTTTCAGGTCACGTGGTTGATGGTCTTTTGCAGACACAAGGGATCGCGCCTTTTGCAGGTCGCGTAGTTGACGGTCTTTTGCAGACACCGGATCGCGCCTTTTGCAGGTCGCGTATTTGTTGATGGTCTTTTTCAGACACCGGGTCGCGCCTTTTTCAGGTCGCGTGTTTGTTGATGGTCTTTTTCAGACACCTGATCGCGCCTTTTTCAGGTCACGTGGTTGATGGTCTTTTGCAGACACAAGGGATCGCGCCTTTTTCAGGTCACGTGGTTGATGGTCTTTTGCAGACACAAGGGATCGCGCCTTTTGCGGGTCGCGTAGTTGATGGTCTTTTGCAGACACACGGGGTCGCGCCTTTTGCGGGTCGCGTAGTTGATGGTCTTTTGCAGACACACGGGGTCGCGCCTTTTTCAGGTCGCGTAGTTGACGGTCTTTTGCAGACACACGGGGAAAGCTATCTATTTCACACGCACATTTATAGATGCAAATACTCCCAAATATGGTATTTATACACATGACCCATAATTCGTAATTGTAAGTACCATAATATTATTCCTGCAAAAGCTAAAATCCGCTATGAAAATAATAGAGGTACACGCATACCCTATCCTCCGAGTTGTTGCCCTCACTGAAAGCGTTGTTCTCCCTTTATTCTATCTAGCTCTTATTTCTTTCTGCTTGATGTCTTGGTTCACGATCTGCTTGGGGATATTCTATCTCGATGTCCTTTCCACTCTCTGTCCTTGATCGCATTCATTTCCTCCTCGTTGATATACTTGTGGGCTAAGAGCATCAATTGTTCTATATCACCGGGAGGATCTCTAGCTAATGCCGATGCGAATGGTCCTTTCTTTAACCCGTGTATTAATATACTCGTCATCATTTCGATCCGCAGATCCTGCACCTCCAATGTCTCGTTATTGAATCTACCCATAAAATTTTTAAGAGATTCATCACTTCCTTGCCGGATCGCGAACAAGTGGGTCGCTGATCTTTTTGATTTTCCTTTGTTGGCGAAGTGGTACGCGAACCTATGTATCAATTGCTCATACGATTCGATGGTCCCACTTGGCAAGCTGGTGAACCACTCTTGTGCCTTCCCTGTCAAAGTAGTTACAAACAACTTTGCGTTAATAGAATCCGTTTGCCTATATAGATTCATTACCATTTCGAACGCAGTGATATGCTCGCGTGGATCCTTCGACCCATCGTATTTGGGTAGGTCGGGTAATCGAAAGTTTGAACCAATAACTTCGGATAGAATTTCGTTAGTGAAGGGCGAGTTCATATTCCGCCTCGCCAAGTCGCCTCGCTTCTTCAGGTCGCTTCGCTTCTTCAGGTCGGCTCGCTTCTTCAGGTCGCCTCGCTTCTTCAGGTCGTCTAGTTGTTGTTTCAATTTTTCTATCTGCCTGCCTACGTTTTCCACTTCTGCTCGCGAAATCACGGGTTCTCTTCTCTTTGACCGAGCATGACTACTGGATCCCGCGTCTGATGAGACCAGTTTTTTAGTCCTGCGCTCTGGCTCGCCATGCACCCGCGACTCTCTTTGGGGCTCGGTATTCTCGAACAATTGCCTTCTTGCAGTTTCTTTGGCCACTGGGGTCGCAGTTCTTCTCTCGTACTCCACAATGGCATTCCGACTCGCTTCTTCTATCATTCTTTGGAGCTCCTCTTTTGTTATCTGGATTATCGTTCCTCCTTTTCTTGGTGTATCTTCTTCCCCGGCGTTCCTTCTCGATGAACCTTCCATGATGTAATTCTCAGATGTTCCCACAGACGGCGCCAACTGATCCGGGTCGAATTATGCTATCTCGAGATTCGATCTCCACTAAGAATGCCAATTCGTCCAAGACCAGATTTTGGGTTCCCTGAGAATAAAACACGAACCGTGAGCTCGTCGGGCGCGTCCCCGACAATGACCCTCCGACGCTCAAGTTAGGTTGATCGAGAGAAATATATTCTATCTCAAAGTTCGATCTCAATAAATGTGTAAAAGGTACCTCAATAATGGCGTATCGGGGTCTATTTATAGAGCACAACTGGGTATCGGGTACTGGGCCACGTGGTCTTATCCTACTGGCTCATGTTCTGATCGAACGGCTTCCATTGCCGGGTCTTCAGTCGGTTTGTGCGACCCGGGTCGGGTCCTCCGCGACCCGCCCGTTACAAGAGGCGCGGATCCTGGTCGCGAAATGACTCTAATGCCCTTAATGAAGGGTAATCTAGTCTTATTGTAGGGGTTACAAGTGTATACCCATCAGATTTTTTTTATTAATATCAATAAATTCGATGAATTTTGATTAATTGAGGAACTCATTTGTTACACATAAGCAAACTTTAGAGGTGTTAGGTATAATTTTTCAAATAACAGGAGATTTACGTAATTATACCAAATTTTCGAAGAAGAAATTATAATTATTCTTATATATATTCACCACACGCACTGCATACAGGGAGAGAGAGGGGAGAGAGAGAGAGAGGAGAGAATCATTTGTTTCTATTTTTAAGTTGTTTTTCTTTGTTTTTGCAAGATAATGAGAGAAAGATAATGTAGAGATTTTAGGTGGAAAAATTGCGTTCTATGTCCCACAAATTCGATCATTTACGATTTTGGTCCCATTTTAAATTGATTTTCACTACATTAATGCATCCCATAACTCAAAAAAAAAATATATATATATATATATAATTTCAGTCCCAAGCACTATTTCAGTTGATGGGAATATCGCTTGCAGGTCATGTCGAGCTTCGTCAATAATAGTACTATCAAAATCGAAAAAGAGTTAACTTGTGAAATATAAAATGTAGTTTTTCCAAATATTTTGTAAGGATATGGACAAAATTTTAAATATATATAGTTATTTTGTAGACAATTTAATGAAAAAGCAAACAAGGCCGGTTCTTGAAATCTTTGAAAATGTAATTGTACATATTCATATTGTCTTAGTGCATGAACGTAGGACTGCACAAACAGTGGAAAATGGGACAAAATCTGAGGAAATGATGTAATATGTAAGAAGGTTGGAAATAAATGGCAAGAATTAATTTCTTCTTCTTCTTCTTTTTCAAAAACAAATCGTGGATAGTGATGGTTCTTGGGTTTTCTTCTTATTTCCGTATTATTATTAATTATTAAATTTCTGAGGATTTTATTTATTGGTTGTTATTTTATGTATCTACAGATGATGATAAAATTGAAAGTTGTGGGGTGGGGTGGGGTGGGGTGGGGGGGAGGGGGTTGAGGCATGGAAGAGTGGGAGAGAAGTGTTGGGTGAAGATAACAAAGTGTGGGAATGGCCCATCCCTTTCGCCCATTAATGAAGTGGAATCTCTGCCCTCCCCATCCTTTTCAATGTTACTTGTCTCACATTTTTATATATTTAAATACTCATTCTCTTCTACCAATAATATCTCAGTCGTACTGACATTTTACGAATAAATTCGAAATCGTAAATTTTAGTTTCATCAAGTATTTGAGTATGTGTCTTATTAAATAAGGATAATCATATTTTTTAATCCTGAAGTTTGGTATAATTAGATATAGATTTTCTCTAGTTTGAAAATTATATTTAGTACTCATAAGGTTTAGTTTCGTCCAACAAATAAGTTCCTATGTTAGTCAAATTCACTGAATTTATTGATATTAACAAAAAAAAAAAAATTGAATGAAAGTTGATATTTATACTCGATTGACTCATTACTGACTTATTGTGGATCAAATAATTGTTTGGACTAAATTACCTTTATAATGGTGAAGGTATACATTTTCAAATGCATTAACATGTGAAGGCTATGAGGGTAATTTGATCGTAAAAAGATTTATATGACCAGCAATAAGTCAAGCACGAGTTTAATATAGATTATTTTTTTTTATTAATATCAGCAAATTTGATGAGTTTTGACTAACAGAGGGACTCATTTGTTAGATGAAAGCAAATATCAGATATACGAGATATAAATTTCCAAACCACAGAAAATTTATGTGTAATTACACAAATCTCAGGAGAAGATAGTGTAATTATCCCTATTTAATAAGAGTTCAATTATAATAAATATTTGTCCCACATACATAAATTTATTATAATATTAATTTATTAATTAAATAGATGTATTTATAAATTTATAAATAATAATATAATAATATATAATCACCGTTTCTATTTAAAAAAAACAAAATATTCATTCCCCTCCAACATATCCAACACTTCAAATCTACACCAAAAATCATTGTCATCCTGCACACAAATACCTCATTATTAACCACTCTTTCTTGTTATTTACTTATCAAGAATGAGTAGGTCGCGAAATCAGCTTTCATCTTCCTTAAACAAAGTAAAATTACTTGTTTGAGGCCCCACCAAAATCTGTTAGTGTTTTTCTATTATTATATGAAAGATTATTAAAAAAAATTATAAAATAAATTATTACGATAACAAAATATAATATTAACGACAAGATATTAAGTAATCATTTTAAAATTGCACTTAAAACATATATTAAATGATAATAATTTTGCTTTTGTCATTATATATAACTATTAGTAACATACATTATATATGTATAAAGTTATCATTATAAATAATGAGTTAAAAAATATACATAGAGCGATAATAAATATTTATCGTTGCTAGATTATCACTATACACGTGTCATTAATTATTTATAGTATCCAACCGTTTGTTATTAATTCTTACTAATTACAATTTTTATAAAATGGTTATTACAATAAAATCAAAATTATTTAATTATTACATTTAATTATATATAATTAGTAAAAATATTAAAATAATATCCATTTTTAACGTTAATTTTCTATATATTTCTTTCTTTTGTAGCGTTCACACATAACCAAAAAAAAAAAGCGATTTAAGACAGTCGTAGCTATAAGGTTGCATGTCATGGAAACGTCCAGGCTACCACAGAGGAGACAGATATTGCTCTTTTTCCTTGATTTCCGCTAGACTTCTTCCTAAAATTTAATTAATGATGATCGATGATCTGACATGTTGCTTATATATATATATATATATATATACTTTGCATAAGTTTCAAATAAATTATATATGATTTAGAATGTTCCGTAAACAATTGTGTTTTGCCCTTTCTGCTCTGACATTATTGGATTTTAAGGATTATTAATATGCATTTATCAATATGGATGTTGTATTGAAAATTCGGGACGAGGTCTTTAACAATGATAGAAGTTCGATGCAAAAGTCATACCTGTTGTATGAAAGACGACTATTTATAATTTTTTTTAATTGTACGATTCCATGTGAATCACGGACCAAAAAATATAAATCTAAAACTTGTCTAAAGATTTTGTTACGTACACTGTTGTAGGTTCTGATACGATCTTCAAAAAATATACCCCACATCAGATGTAAAGTTAAAGTTACGTTTACAATTAGGCGTCGTATTCATATATACTCGTTATTAAATTTTATTTTTGAAATAATGCAATTTTAAGAAACTTTTATTGGGCCAAATAATACAAAAAAAATAAATCTAAAACATCTTATCATATATTTTAAAAAAAATTATATGTACAACCAAACATCACATATATATTTTCAGAATGATCTACTATTTATACTTGGGATAAATCAAAGTTGTCCCATGATGTCATACATACATACATATATATATCTATATATATTAGGTATAATACAAAGATATAAAATTTAATGCTATGTTCCTAAATAAACCAAAGTTTGGAGGGAACTTAAAAAGGGAAATTAATGTTTGTTTGCTCAAAATTTGCCAATCATATCACGAGACCTTAAGAATAGGATTATGTTTTTATTACAAAAGATGGGAGGCCGACGTCCCATCAACAAATTCGAGGTCATGAGTATAAATTTTATTAAATGTGTAGGTATTTATCTTATTTTATGTCAATTTATTATAATTTAACAAAATGATTTGAAAATGATATTTGGGCATTTGTCTTATTATTTCGTGAAATTATAATAAATTCTTATAAAGTGAGATAAATATTACACATAATTAGTGAAATTCAAACTCATAATTTCAAACTTTTTAATGAAATTTCAAACTTAATCATTAAACTAAAACATCAATGATGAAAAATCAAAATCTAAAAGCCACGTTTTGATACATTATGTTATTCTTTTTTATTTCTTTTTTTCCCCTACTCATATTCGATATTCTAATTATGTAACAGTACTTTTTTTCCTCCTTTAATAAAGTTAATATTTAATACCCTCAATTATTAAAGAGAATGAGATTTTAATAATAGAAAAATAAACACTTCATTTATTGAAAAAGAAAAAGTACAACTCCCCACAGACAAAGGGTAATGTAGAGGATAAATTGTATTTTACGTACGTTCCACAAATTAATTTCTCTTTTTTTTTATATCATTATTTTTAATCATCAGATTGTATTTTATCATTTCTAAAAAGTTTATAATTTTAGTCTAAAGTCTAAATTTTATTAAATTTCTAAGAAAACAATCTTAATTATCTTAAAAACTTAACTTAAAACAATATAGCTTGTGTGACGTAAACTATAAATTTTAGGTGGTTACGTGGACGACAACAAATAGCTGGGAGAGCAGATGTAAGAGAGAAGGATTAGTTTATATGAATTTCAGTGTTATCTTGGAGTTATAAATTAGAAGGTAGACGCAGATAATTAATAAATAACTTGTACAATTTCCAATACCACTCTGTAAATTTTTAGACTTTCCAAAATCAGAAATCGCACTTCGCATTCAATTATGCGGCGCCCTTAATTTAACACTTTTAACCTATTTTCTAAGGCTACATATTATTCAATATATATATATATATATGTATATTATTTTCTTTTTTCAAATTATACAACTAGTTCGGCGTATATTTACTGGCAATGACCTTCAAACTCAGGATTGTTTGTTTGGTTTGGTTCTGTTACATGTGATTCGAATCGAGATTAGTAATGATTCGACGAATTGAATTAGATATGGTTTACTTGAGGTTTTTGAGCTGTATAATGAATTGGCTTACGACACAAATCTTTAAGTTTGTTTTGGCTTAGGGTATAACGGGATCGTAGAGCTAGACCTCACATTAGTACACATACCTTGTGAAATGGATCAACTGATACTTATATAGTCTTGTGTCGGAGTCTGTTCGCTTGGAGTGTTTGGAGTTTTCTTGTTAAATATGAGATTATTCATAATTAATATTTAATTTAAATTGATATCTTGACACTTGTTGAATAATTTATTGATATATTTTGTCCCACCATATATTGTACAATGTTTGCTTGATTCATTATTAGTGAGTTTTTAATTTCATTACAATTTTTAATAAAATGCTAATAAATACATATAATATATATAATTTAATACGTTCAAACTCAAGTATTAATTTTAATATGTTAATAATTTTAAATTAATAAATATATTAAAAAACAAGGAAACAAGAAACTACTATCATTTTGGAATATGGGTAGGTATTCCTTGAAAAAGCAACTATCATCTCATTTTGGGAATCAAGGTATGTGATTCCTTCATAATTATATGTATACACTGGAAATGTATTCTTCACTACATGTCGTCACACTAATATTTTATAGGGTTGAATGCAATTTTCCCTTCTAACATATTGTAAATCAATTAACTATCTTTTTATTAAAAAATTATAATAATTTATCGCTTCGTGTTTTTTAAAATGAAGCAATTTATCTCCCTGTCTAAGGAGGTACTTTTGCTTCATTTTGAAAAATACAGGGAGCATAAAATTGCTGCATTTTTAAAAATACGGGGAGATAAATTGCTAGTTTATTTTCTATAGGAGATAATTTACTTATTTATAATATCATAAGGGTTGCTTGCATTATTTTTCCATATTTATGCTACTATTATAGGAATATAAAAACCCACTAATTATCAGCACTAAATGTTTAAATATTAATTTGTCAAAAATCAATTCAAAACGAGGTACAAAAACTAATCCAAAATGAGGTAAAAAAATAAAAAAAGTTACAAAAACCTTTCCATAAAAAAGGTATAATTCCCATTTCAAAATGTGGTACATATTACGTTCCAAAAACGTTGAAGAATTTCACAATTTATGTTACAAAAATCATTCAAAAATGCGGAGCAAAATATTTAATTAATTTCATTTTAGGAGGTACAAAATGAATTTTGTGGACTGGTCAATATTTGTAACGGGGATTGTAAACCGCTACAAGAGCCTACTGTAACGGCTTTTGTAATGTCTCTGCAAGTTACGTATTTTTCTCCCATTACAAAAAATTGTTCTAAAAAAAATTCTAAATAATATTAAACCTGTCTCCAGAAATTATTCCAAAAAAATATATTTTTGGTAGTGATTTAGTAATCTGAAAACCCATCATTATGGAAAAATAATAATTAATGTCACTTACCCGTGACGTCGCACCCGAATGTAAGATGAAATGATGAGAGATAAGATATGAAATCATAAAAGATTAAGAAATTTCCTCGAAAAGCGATCAAAACACAACAGGACATAAGCAGTATATTTGGTTTTATTTTTAACTTGTTTTGATGTGTTTTATGGAGATAGAGAGAGAAAAATAAAGATAAATAAGTATGTGTTAGAGATAGTGTGTATGTTTGGATTTGTTTTTGGAGATAATATAAAATAAGTATGGTATGTTTGATGTTGTTTAGTAGGAGACAAAAACTACTGTTTATTGTCAAGTTATATCTCTTTTATATATATATATTTATATATATGTATGAGTATGTATATAATATTTTTAGTTGTAAGGCCTATAATTAGTGTAGATTTATTTTGACAAAAAAAAAAAATGAGGCACTGTTTCAAAACACCATCAAAATTTCCAAAACAAATCAAGACAAATATTGTCCATATTTGGCCCATATCAAAAATGAAGTAAAATTGAAACCAAACATTACGAAGACATCATCTTCTTATAGGGTGAGGTGGTATCTATACGTGCACTTACGATGACTAAAATGAAAATACAATCTTGTCCTCCAATTAATTAACATGTGATTGTTGTTTTGTTGTGATAATTTGCCTAACAGATAAAAGAATGTGTGGGCTTCTTTGATCCTTCTTAATTGGTGAAAAACCCATTTTACCCCTATAAGTTCTTTTTTTCATGCATCACTTATATATTTTTAATGATAATTTTTGTATATATTATCTTTATCATTGATGTAGAGTTGTCTAGAACTATTGGCCTTTTATGAATTTCTAATCCTTATATTAATTTATAAAATTGTTAGTTGGAAGAGGTAGAACACTGATCAGACAACATTAATGTTGCTAGTGAAAGTAAGATAGAGATCAGCAACTATGAATGAAGTGCGACATTAAATTCCCCGACTGTGTATGTGTCTTGCATTTTGAGCTTGCATTGTTGCATCTTGTCCTCAGCTTGTAAGGAAAGACCTGAATTAATTGCATGGTAAATATAATATATTTATTATGTGATTGATGTGTAGTTTAAAAAATATAATCAAACAGATTTTAAGTATACCTGATCCGGCTCGAATGTGCGAACTCGATCAACGAGCTTGATCTGACCATGTCACCTCCCCAAATTTGTGATTAGGGCCTGAGGATAAAATAAAGAAGTTAGGCTAGTCGGGTTCGTCCCCGACGAAAAACTCCGACGCCCAAGTTAGGCAGTGGTCGAGGTGGAAATATGCGACCTGCTAGCAAATATATGCGATCTGAAGATAAACGGTCAATGTAATAAATGTCCAGTTATCTCCATTTGGTCAGGTCTGAAGTATTTATAAGACACGTGTTGACACTATAGATCAGTCCACGTGTTATGATCTGAGCCTCCTCTACTTCGATAGTGCGGTGTTCAATCATCTTTCATATCCGGGTCAAGAATGCGGGGCGGGTCAAGGCGATCCGACTTGCGATGTCATGCGCGGATCCTGGAGAAATGACTTTTTTGTCCTTAATGAAGGGCTTTTTTATTTCAATAATTAAACCTCCATCAATACCATATTTATTTTATAATTGATTTTATTTAATCAAATTTAATTTAGATAAAAAAATTTCGTCTATAAATTGGCTGGTTCCGAATTAAGGAGCCACTTAAGTAAGCTAGTCAAAGTTTTTGTCTCTGCCAATTGCGCGTTATGGATGAGCAGCCCCCAGATCAGCTGCTTGCTTGCTGAAGCCGGCCCACGCATGAGCTGCCTCTTCATACGCGTGGAGCAAAATCGTCGGGAAAATAAGTGAAATTCTCCTATTACTTATAGATTTATTGTTAGTGTCAGATTCTCGACTCGCGTGTCAATTGGAGACGAAAATTGGCTATATTAATAAATCTTTGATTCCGTCAGGTGCATTTCA
Source organism: Sesamum indicum (assembly GCF_026168435.1). Taxonomy (NCBI): domain Eukaryota; kingdom Viridiplantae; phylum Streptophyta; class Magnoliopsida; order Lamiales; family Pedaliaceae; genus Sesamum; species Sesamum indicum. The sequence goes on along the minus strand of NC_142664.1, from coordinate 20,303,044 downwards.
CATCGATTTTTTATAATCGATAAGTTTGAGTGGCTTATAAGTCTAAAAATATTCTCCTCTTTCTTGTAACACAACTTTTTAGGATAAAATCGTAAAACTCATACGAGATTAGGTTGTGCAGACAATACTTTGTGTAATGGGACATCAATCACGTCGTACAACCGTACTATTTGGCATCGAATGTAGAAACAAGGCAATGTGCCCTTCTTAAAATCTCTTTTCTAGAGGGTTAATGATGTAGTATTTATCCCACACTGATTGCAAACAAGAAGTCTGAGTAACTCTTCCTATAAAAATGTATTTTTCGTATAAAATTGTGAGACTCATATGAAGTTAGATCAGATAATACCTCACAACAACTACAAGCAACGACGATTTCCTCCTAGGTTCATTTTCAATACACAATCACAAAAATATATATAAAATTAGAACGAACAATACCTCACACCAATCACGAATTCCACAGCTAATCATTTCTTGCCATCAAATCTTCAAAGTGATTGATTTATGAGATCCAATAAATTAGAGGCAATTAGACTACCCCCATGGTGCCTAGCAATGTACATGACATATATAAGAACCAATGGAGTCACATTGTGGGGGAAGGTTGGAAAGCACTAGCTAGCAATATAATTGTTGCAAGACACATTGCACTCTGCCCTAAATTCCTTGTTCCCATAATCCAATCAATACTCAAAATCTACATAAAAAATCACAAACACATATGGAATAAAGGACACATAGATATTAAATATATATAGTAAGTGGGAGGAGTTGAAATCTGGTGGTGAATATTTTGTCAAAGAGAGAAGAGAGAAAATTAAACTTGAAGGCCAGTGATGAAGGAGCTGGATGCCACGCATGTCTGCCCTTTCAAATCTGGCAAAATACTCACTCTCTCTAGTACTCCTCACCCATTCAAAAAGTTGCAACTCATGTACCTGCGTGCACCCTGTACCTTTACAATTATTGATCAAGTTTGGCAGCCCCGCCCTCTTTAGGCATGTCAGTGGTTGAGTCCGCATCGTTAGACATTTTTCATTTGAACGCTATGAGTTTCAATTTTATTGAAAACGTAAAAACACTTATATTTATAGTGCTTGATTCAGTAGAAATTATATGTGTTTCATTATTAATGTACTGGTAGAACTGCAGTGATCAAGTTACGCATGGATGTCCCACTACTCACGTGTTTTTTAACAGACAACAGAAAGGGATTTCACTACAAATGTTGAAAAATGAGCGTTGTCCGAAGCGAAAACCCTAATCTAATATGCATTTATATAGTATGGAGAGACATTTCAAATAAGGGCATGAATTGGTATGTTATGTAACTTAGATTGGTGAAAGGGGAAGAGGGGAAATTGAAGAGGTAAAGGGTAAAAGAAGTTGATCAAATGTACCACAACAATTTATTGCCATTTTGCTGAAGGAAAACTCTAAGCCATCACGTGAGTTGGGATCTTACTGTCTCTCTTCTCTGCTCTTCCTATATTTTTTCTGTTTTTCTTTTTCTTTTTTTTTAACATCACTCTTTTGAGGATGTTATGGTAATTTCACATTTTATGCCCGAGTTACGTAATTCATTTAATTATAACTTCAACTCAATTAATTAGGTAGTTATTAGTTCGAGTTTTATTCATTTACTACTGCTCATTTTTGTATTACGTATTGATTTTTAATTGAAGTAAAATCGACTGTACGGAAAAAATTAGGATTGATGAGGAGAAGGAAGAAAAACAAGAATGATTCGATTTATTCATGTTCTTTGTCGTACTTTTAGCGTACAACATCCCTTAATCTGTGATTATTGCTTCCTCGTTACCTTAAAGAGAACTCGAAAATCCTAGGATTGATTGGAGATTAAAGTTAGGACACCTCTAACTATATAGCATTAGTCATGACTTGATTAATGATCCCCTATGCTTAAAAGGGCTCTCATGAATCAAATGATTAAACCTTATTTCTTATACAGAATGTTGTAGCAAACATATATGATCACAAAAGAAAATGATATGATTGCATGAGCGTTGGTGGGGGCTATTGATGATGCTAGCTTCTTTAGCCAACAGAGTTTTTGAAAAGGACTCGCAATCATGGAGAGATGGAATAGGCATCTATGCTTTGTGATTGAGGGCATGACTGAGATATATGTGGGCCTCAAATGATGGAGACATTGGATCAATCTCACACAAAGTGCCCCCCTCTCCTTTTTCTTGTCAATCAGACACGTTCTGCGCTGAAGTCATCTATACTGTAGTAGAGTTGAACTGAAAAAATCTTAAAAAATAGAGTATTTTGGGCAATTCATTGTAAAAATTGGATGAAAACCTAATTAAATGTACATGTTGTTAGACGGACATTAAAATTAAGAGGGTATTTATAATTATATCAAATTTTGAAGAAAATTGATGTAGTTTATGGTGAAATGAAATGACGAAAATGTGACTTGTATTGAAAGACTCAAAAAAGGGGATGATGTTTATCACAAGGTTCTTGTATATTCCCCCAAACTACCAACCATGACAAGTCCAAAATCTCGCATATTTTGCACACACTTAAGAAGTTCCAACAAGGTCACTTCAATGTCACCAGCCAACACCTGTACTTTGGTTGTTTGAGTATCTCTTTACAGAAGAGAGTGCACATGGAGGCATGGTTATAGTGAATCTAAGATGCTCTTTGTTCTTTCTCTCTCTTTTCTTTTCAAAAAAAGATATTATTTTTATTAGTGGTTATGTCGTAATAATTAATTTTTTTAGGTTTTTAATGGTCAACCAAATACTTCATTCTACAAATAAAATTCTAAATTTAGATACATTGTTGTCAACAGATGCAAGAACATGGTGAGAGAAACATACGTATGTAAGTAGTCTTGTTTGATAAGTGTAAGTATCCGTTACGTCGTTCCGACTTATTTATTTAAATCATATGGGAGCTGCAGTTTCTCTCATATCTGTATCTAATTAAGTAAATTTGAATTAATTATATAACACACGTATATTATGCAATAACTTTCATGTTATGAAATCAAATTCGACACTGAACTACACTTTGAGTACAACTCTCAAGAAAAATAATGCAATGTAGCACATCAAATCTCCAAATTTTCATGACCAAACACTTATTAAAACATTTTATCATGGATTAGGCCCATCACATGAGATGAAAAGCTCATCACACAAGTTGCTAGCCAATATGGTTGGTAAATATTGTTGTTTTCTTGTGGGAACATGATTATGCCTTTGCCTCAACCAAAAATTAAAAAAAAAAAAGAAAATCACACCCATAATTATATTTACACCCTTTATTATTTATTTATTTATACAAATTACTCATAATTTTTATATATTACAAAAGCCATCCTTCACAGTCAATAAACAGGGTTAGTTTATACAATAATATTGATATTTTCTGGGATATATATAACAGTTTTTTAAAAAATAGAAATGATTTGTATAAATAATATTGATGTTTCTGATGTTGTATATATAATTATTCAAAAGGCGAAAATAATTTACGTAAATGACGGGGTTTAAATATAATTATCCGAAAATCATAATCCTTTATTACATTTTGGGATTGAATCTCACGTGTCATCATTAACACGATGTTCATACCATTGGGAACTTTTACATGTTAGATGTGACAGTTGTGGTTCAAAATTCAAATGGTGATGCTTATCAAGTTCAGCCACTTCGACTTTAACTGATGGGCCATTAGGCCCACTTAGCTTCGGACCCACAATCTTTGCGGCTTCAATTGCAGGCAATAGGTAAGTGGGCCGGATCCTTTTCAGTCTTGCCTAACCCGAACGTGGGTCGTACGTATGGTCTGTGGATCCAAGAATCAAACTTTTAATGATTTCTATATTTAAACAGAAAAGTCGATTTTTATGGGATCGTAAATGATTCGAGTTGAGTTGAACACATTATTGTTCAAGATTTTTTTTATTTATTATTGAGTTTGAAAATTAACTTTTAAATTTAATCTGATTATTAATCGAATTAAACTCAAACGATTTTTAATTCAATTAAATATGAATCAAATCTGAGTAATTTAATTTATTTTAAATACATTTTATAATTTCTGCATTAATTGAATTGAGTTCGTGCCTCAGCACAAATGTAAAAAATGTTTCTTTTTATTTTAAAAAAAAGAAACTTAGCAAACACACTCCAATTATTTGGGAGTTTATAAAGTCATCTTTAAATATTATACTATATATTTTGGCACCTTTTATGATTTTTCAATATTTTATAAAATATTATGAGGTTATAAGATGATCTGTATACACTCTTTTTTTTTTTAAAAAAAAAATAGTTAATTAGATTATGAGTCCAATCCAAATTCTTGTTGATTTAGTTCTAAATATTGTCAAATTTGAGCAAGTCTTTATTGTGGATCAAATAATTTATATATCTATTTGGGCCCAAATGAATTGGGCTTGGGCTCGGTTCATTAATTTCTCACTTAGTTCGAGTCAATTCATTGGACCACAATTGAGATACATGCCGTAAGGTGTGGTTCGCTTTAATTAAGTTCTATAGGTTGTTTTTAAGAAATTATTTTATTGAACTTTTGAAACTTACAAATTGTATGAGTCAATAACTATTATTACAGTAGAATAACACTCATATATTAGCAAGATTGAAAACCCATTATCTCATTTATTGTAAAATATCAACTTCGCCAACTACATGATGGTTGGTTTGGCCAACGCTTTTGTCAAATCTCACGTCTTTTTGTTTGAAATTCAATTTTTCGTTTTCAACATTCATATACCTAATACACGCTCACACCAAAAATGCAGAGACGGGACCTCCTATAGAGAAGTTTTGTATTCAAATTATTAGACTATGATGTGTAGACTTGTTTGAAACATGACGTAAGGTGTCATTTGCTTTGATTAAAGTCCTGTGGATTGTCTTTGAAATATTACTTTATTAAAGTCTTGAAGTTTATAAATCGTATGAATCGGCAACTACTATTAAAATAGACAAACACTCACATATAGCGGGACTCAAAATCTATTATTATTATTATTGATTTTTAAAATAAATATCATTGATTAAGTACGAGCTTCCGCCAATATAACGTCACAAAAAGAGTTAGGAGGCTCCACACCCTCTGTGATTTCACAACCAAATTGAGCTAAACGATGAGCTACTTCATTTGCATCTCTACGGACAAATTTGAAACTAACTGCTCCGGCATTGTTCAGGAGCATTTTAGTGTTTGATATGATTAAACTAATACCAGAAAGATCATCCTTCTTCGAATTAAGTCGTTGAATAACCGAGACAATTCCCCTCAATAATGCATTTTTCCCAGCCGAACTGAAGGCAAAGCTCCGCTGCCAATCGAGCTGCAAGAACCTCTCCATGCTCTGCATCCTTGACTCCATTGTGGCCCTCCGTCCGCCATGCTATGCATCTCCCTTCTAGTCTCACTTTTTTTTTTTGACTTCTTTTTTGTTTGAAATTCTTTATTTATTTCTTTTCAACAATCACAGACACATAGCAAAATTCGTAAACACGACGTCCATCACATTACTCATATTGGATGACTAAATAATTGGATGCACGTCCACCAACAAAATTAAGACTTCATTTACTTGTAAACCAAAATATTGGACTCACGTTTTATTTATTTATGGAAATAATTGAAATCATAGAAAATTAACAAACTAAGTTCTCGTACAAAGAAACGGGCAGTCCGTGTATATTGTTGATTAGTGATATAATTTTTAAATATTAATCCTTGTGGCACATTCTCTTTTCATATATATAATAAAAAAAAATTCACATTTTAAAATATATTATAAATAATAATAAAATATATAAATCAACATATCACACTTCACCAAAAAAAAAAAAAACCCAAATTTATGAGTAAATTAATATTATGGTGTCACAAATCGTTGTTTGTGAATAAAAAAATATATTTTTTTTTATATTAGGATAGACATAATGGACTTTCAAATATTAAATATGATCTAAAGTTTTCACATAACATGAAAATGCAATAATATAATTTAACTAACATAAGGGAAATATTTCATGTGAAATATCAATTAATCATTTGCCCTCACCTAACCTTCAAAAACTCTCCACCTACTCACACATCTCTTTTCTTTATGTTCCAACCCCCCCAAATAACATATTAATTATTAAATCATCCATTACAAGATTCATCTCTTGCTCAAAAAACGTAACATAACCAATTAAAAGGTAACGATGTATTCCCATTAATTACAAATAAGAAATTTGAAAGTATATATATTTCAAAATTTCATCTTCTTAATTAGATTTTTTTTAAAGAAAATTATGAAGTTTATATAAAATTAATGATCATAATAACTCGTACAATTGAACATCAATTGCACTACACCCCATATTAAGAGGGCATTAAAGGTTGGATTGGGTTTTCTATATTTGTTTATTTTTTGTATCTTTTATTTAATTTAAAATATATATGTGTCAAGCATTAAATCATACAATAAATATAAGTAGCTTATCTATATTAAATAGAAAAGATATTTAAGGTACATGTGCGAATGATCAATATTAGGGATAATTATACCGTCCTGTGCTGAGTTTAATTTGATTATATATAAATTTTTTGTGATTTTAAAAATTACATTTAGTATTTTATTGTGACCGTTAGTCAAAATTACATTTATTTTACCCTAATTCAAGAAGAAAGTTCTACTCCAACATGAACTTGCGAGTGTAACTACTCTATGAATTATGTTACCTACCAATTATCATCAAAATCTTCCTCCAACTCACTGCATCTTCACAACCCATTAGTGGCATAGCATTCTCCATCTCCCTACTGAATAAAAAAAGAAAAGAAAATTCTCCAGGCATACAATAAGTCTACCCCCTCAACAAATACTTCCTCTTGAGCTCAAACTTCACACACTTGAGGTGGGGAGAAGAAGGGGTTGTTTGATGGGGTGGTTTTCATGGATGGAAAGCTCACTGCCCTTCATGGGTATGGTGTTGGCAGTCACTGCATTAGCCACCAACATGATCATTAGCAAAATGGCTATGAATAATGGCACCAGCTTCTTCATTTTGTCTGTCTATTCCAATGCTTTGGCCACTCTTATTCTTTTTCCTTGTGGCTTCCTCTTCCACAGGTTTGTTTATCCTCCTTTTTCTTGTAAATTTTCTCCTCAAATTTGTTTCTTTTTGTATCCATTGATGAAAATGAGTATCTGGGCTGTGGTTTATTTGATTGTGTTTTGAATTCTTGGCAGGTCAAAGCGCCCTCCACTCACCTTCCCAATACTCTGCAGGATCTTCTTGCTTGCTTGCTTTGGGTTAGTAAAATTAGTTCCGGCTAACTTCTATTTATGTGTGTTTTTGCTCATAATCTAGATTTGAATTGCTTCTTTTGGTTTCGAAGAGGTGAGCTTAAACTGATTAATTGATATTCATTCATCCTGTCATGGTCAGAGAACTATGTTTTTTGAGCTGAATTCATCATTTTGAGAGTAACCATGTCAAGATTACATACTGTACCATAGGCCGGTTTTTTTTTTTTCAATTGATTTCTGCAACTTATTGGGAAAAATGGAAAGTAATCTAGAATAATTGAAGAATCTGTATGTGGCTCGTGAATAGTAATTTTTTCAGTTTAGTTTTGTATTTTGGTTCATTCATATGGATTTTATATCAGTTGTTTAGCAGATATCGGCAGCTATGCTGGCATAAATAACAGCTCCCCAACACTTGGAACAGAGTTGCTGAATCTTGTCCCAGGCTTTACTTACATACTTGCCATCATTTTCAGGTTACACTTTTCTTCTAGTGATGTAAAAGTCAATTTCTTGATCTTATACCTGTGCTCTTTCCTGCTAGGATCAAGTATATATTTACTTTAACTCATCTGGTATTTGAATCTTAAGCCAAACAGAACCTTAACTAGTTAGCTCAATCTGAATTTGGGTCACTTGTAGGAAAATCTTGTTGAGGTGATTTGATTCTCTTGGGTTCCCTGTCCTAAGGACCTAAGCTCTAACAAAACTAAAAGAACTTTTAGCTTAACTGATTAATATTAAGACAGTATCGAGCAGAAAAATTGAGTTAAAGTTGATCCGATACTTAATATTTTTGGCCGAAACCCTTGAATAATATAACTAGTCGGCATGTTTGTCAACGACTAAGACTGACATGACGGGAACCTAACATGGCTACGAGTGGTTAGAAATATGGTAATGAGAAAGATGTGGGGAAGGCATCAAAGAGAATCAGTCGTACTTATTTCACAAGATGTTGAAAGGAGAAGTAGCTAAAACAAGAACGAAAGCCAAAGTAGGAAGTTAAAAATATGGATAGGTATGTCAAGAATTGTGGCACCAAATGCTTTTCTGGTTATTCTTGTTAGCATAATTCAAATGCATCATTGTGAAGGTATGCAGATATGATAAAGCTGTGTATCGTCATGCTATACATTATTTTTGGGGAAAATGCAAGCAAACCCTGTGATATTGCAAATGAGCAAATTATCCCGGAAAAAAATATAGCAGATTGCTTTATTTTAAAAAGCACATGGGGGTAAATTGCTAATTTTTTATCGTAGGGGAATGATTGTTCATTTGCAATATCACATGTGGGTACATTGCATTAAGCCCCATTATTTTCCCTTTACGAGCCTGTGGTGATCCAAACTGGATTTATGTGTAGGATGGAAGGGTTAAATTTGAGAAGAACGAGCGACCTATCAAAATCATTGGGAACTCTGGTCTCCATTGCTGGGGCATCTATTGTGACTCTCTACAAGGGACCAGCAATCATGAATAAGACACTAACTTTAGGTTCTTCCGCGCTCTTTACGCCATCACAGCAAAATTGGGTCCTTGGAGGAATGCTGCTCGCTATTGCTGCTTTCTCAACTGCAGCATGGTCTATAGTTCAGGTTCGACTCTTTGAATTGTTTAACAAAATAGAGCAAGTTGTGCATGATTTGAAAATGAAAATCATATTATTCCTTCCTTGACCAGACTTGGATTCTTAAGATATACCCAGCGGAGATGATCATAGTGGCTGTTTATTGCCTGTTTGTGACTGCACAATCTACACTGGTTGCCCTGATTTCAGAAAAAGATGTAACAGCTTGGAAACTTCAAGCAGACATGGGTTTGGTTGCTGTAGTTTATGCGGTAAGTGAAAGATTTCGGAGTTTTCTAGTAGTGACGAATCAAGTATGAGCATCGTAATATCATCGTGAATTACAGCAATACAACGACACCCCTGAAAGTGAATTTTATTTTCAACCATACTTCTCCGCTTTTTGAAATCAGGAAAACCTCGTCTCTAAGTCTCCACCCTAAAAGAACCATAGAGTTACCTCCTTTTTGATCTTAGATACAAAAACTTGAACATTTATGTCTTCTCAGATTTCTGAACATCACTACGTATCTAAATGGAATCTGAAGGTACGTATATGGTATAAGCTGGAAGGATATTCTTGGTAATTTCAAATTGAGAGAGGCATAATTATAATCAGACAAACTTCTAAAGGAGGTAATTCTAATTAACCCCACAAATAGGGTGTATCGGCATCAAAAAACTCATAAACTTAGTGTAGATTGAAGATTTTACCAATGTGTTGAGTGTTCTCAACTAAGACATCAACAACTTTGTTTCTATAGGATTATGGAAAGTACCCAAAGATAAATTCTCTTGAAAAAATTGTAACTATACTCTGCATGCTACTGAATTTATTGAAATGATTGGAAATAATATCCTTCTGACATTTATTGCTCGTAATTGTGTTTTACCTCTTCGCTGCCCCTCAAAATTGTATATGACATTGAGGATATTGAATTGATGCTGTCGGTTCTCAACCAGATGAATTCTTTGTAGTCTTGTTTAACTCCATGACAGCGACTTTCTCTCTAACTCAAATCCAACACATTTCAATGCAGGGAATCATCAACATAACATTTCGACTCTACATGATGTCATGGTGCCTCTCAAGGACCGGCCCACTTTTCGTTTCTCTATTCAATCCTTTGACGATTGTTATTTCTGTTGTCATTGGCGTCGTCTTTTTTCATGAAGTGCTCTATTTTGGAAGGTATTGCCTAAATCTTGTTTCGCTCCACGTTTATAGTTTCTTGCAGTCTTGACATTTATACTATGATACATCCTACATGTCCTGGGCCGCTTCGAACAAACCATGTAAATCTTGTGTCCGTTCTAATGGTATTCGTGCAAGAATCCTAACACTTCACATGGACAATTCAACTCAATTTTCTTGCAGTGTGGCTGGTGCACTTATACTGGTTTGTGGGTTCTATGCTGTTATTTGGGGGAAGGCAAAGGAAAGCAAGACGAACATGTCTGCTGAAGCCTCTAACGTAGAATCAACAAGCCATGAGGTTCCTTTATTGCAAGACAATGTGTAAGAAGCCTAAGACTTCTTCAGGAGTTCATACTACACACAATGCTTTGTATACCAAATATTGAACTATTGTTATGCACCTTTTATTTTTAGAAAATTAAATATATATCAACTGTTCATTATATTGTTCATGACATCTTAGTCTATTAGTTAAGCTTGAGATTCCATAAATCAGTTCGGTCTATTCGTGTGTGTATTTGTTTCACTTTAAATGAGTTTATTATAATTTAGTTCATTATTCTTTATTATATTGTCGTATTCATTGAATCTGTTGTATTGTCAAATCGAAACAAATTACTCAATTTCTTGAAATATTAGTGTAATGTAATTATTGGTTTTTTGAATTCCAAAAAATTAAAAGAATTGCTCAATACACACTGCTCACAATATGTAACATGTTAAGGTATTTGTCTCACTTTACATAAATTTATTATAATTTATTTTATTATTTTTTGTTATATTTATATAACTAAATACATATGTATTGTCAAGTTGATGTTTGTCAATTCGACTTATTATTTAATTGTTTGAAAAATATAGGTATAATAATATAAATATTTTTTATTTATAATTCAAAAAAAGAAAAAAAAAATGCTGGATATACTGGGCACCAAGTGTAGCATCCCATCAATGCCGCTGGAAAAGGAAATAGCACAAAAAATCAGAACACTCCATCAATCAAAATCGGCGGGGACCAATTGGAGAAGATGAAGGATACACGCAAAAGCATTCAGACACAAAGTCTGAACCTTTTCTTCTAAACGTCATTGCAAGACTAGACTCCTCTTTCTGCCGAGTGCCGAGGGAAGTGGGAGGAGATGGAAACTAGGCAGTGGCCATGGATTCAAAGCTCACTGCCATTCATAGGCATGGTTTCGGCAATTGTAGCTTTAGCCACAAGCATGATTGTAAGCAAAATGGCCATGTCCAAGGGGATCAGCTTTTACATACTGTCCGTCTATTCTAATGGCGTCGCCACTCTTATCCTCTTTCCGACAGCATTTCTCCTGCACAGGTGCGTGTCTGAATCCGTCTGTTCTGTGTTCTATTTGGATCATTTGGGAAAAGGGAATGATAACGTGATTGTGAGCAGGTCAAAGCGGCCGCCATTATCATTCCATGTTCTCTGCAGGATTTTCTTGCTTGCTTCTTTTGGGTACGTGGAATTATTTTCAAAGCTTGTTGCTATGATGCCCCGATGGGATCCTCTACTCCCATCCTATGTTACATCTCCTGTTGATTCTTGAATTAATGCCACATGGACAATCTTAAAATTTAAGATGATGATAAGAGTTTTGGGAGAGAGAGAAAGTACATGTGGGCAAGAAAGAGAAAAAATAGAGGGTTTTTTCCAAACAAAACAAAGATAATCCACGCCAAGAAAGAGAGGCAATAGACAATCTTATTTTCTATTCTCTTTTCCCCCTTTTTCTTTAATTTTAAAGAAACAAAAATAGAAAATCCATTTGGCGTGCATGACTGACTGACATGCTTCGTAGAATACACTTGGATTTTTGCGACCGGTACAAAAGAAACACCAGCTATTGAGTTTGTGGATTGTTTTGCTAGATGTTCTGCGGACATTGTTGGTTATGCTGGCTTAAGCTATAGCTCCCCGACGCTGAGTTCAGCTATGGCGAATCTTATTCCAGCATTCACGTACATCCTTGCCATAATTTTCAGGTACTACTCTTTGATTCCATAGTCATGCCACTCACTCACTTAGCAAAAACAATTTATGCTGATTGGTTAACTTCTGCCAGCTGACATAGCAAAAATCTTCAAAGTTCGCCAGAAAATGTCAGTCTATGCCATTGCTACGCTGATAAATTCATCAGCAGCGGGCGGCAAAGTGGTTTTGTTACGTATTCTATGGTAACTCAAGTTCTGTTGATTGTAGTGCAGGGGTTGCATAAAAACAAACCAAACTGTATTTGATATTCAGTTGAACAAGTAATTAAGGTCAAATTCATCCAGAAAATAACAATAAAATGCTTCTTGTTTCTGGTTGAACTCACTGATCCCTGATTTTCATATGATGTAAATGTTTGTCTCCTCTAGTTGTAGACTCTATGGTCGCAGATATGGATATGAATGGATGTACCATGTTGTCACACATTTTCTCCTTCCTACTTCACCTCCATTGATGATTTAAATTGTTCCTTTCAGGATGGAAGAAGTACATTTGAGAAAATTAAGTACGATTTCTAAGGTTTTGGGTACTTTGGTATCCATCTCGGGAGCATTTATCGTGACTTTCTATAAAGGACCAGCTATTATTGGTAGAACATTAACGTCTGGATCTTCGACATTACTCTACTTGCAACAGACACGGAATTGGGTCCTGGGAGGACTTTTTACTGCTTGTGCTTGTCTTCTGACGGCATTATGGTGCATACTACAGGTTTGACTTCATGTTAAACAGCTCGTTAATAAGTAAAAGAAAATTCACTGAAATTGCTAATTATTGTAGCTCTAGTCAACTTCCTTGCATTAATAATGTTGCAGGCCTCAATACTGAACATGTATCCAGCCGAGATGATCGCAGTCGCCATTTACTGCTTTTTTGTGACAATCCAGTCTTTGGTGGTTAGTCTGATTGCAGAAAGAGATTCAACTGCTTGGACAATTGAAACGAAGATTGGACTAATTGCTGTTTTCTATGTGGTAAGCAATTGATATGACTACCATCACCATCTCAATCATCTTTATGTGTGTGTGTGTGTGAGAGAGAGAGAGAGAGAGAGTGAGAGAGAGTTTCTACTATCTTTGAAACAAAGCTCAATTTGCAAAATTCAGGCTACATTTGTTGTGAGAGAGGGAGCTCAAGGAATTATCAAGTTGAAACAAAAACACAATTGTTGGGAATTTATCTGAGCAATGATGAGGCTAAAATGAATCCTATCAAACTATTACAGAGATGATGATGGGTCGAAAACCCTTATACAAATATACTTATAAATTCACGAATAAATAAAGAATAAATAAACAGATATGAATATACAAAATATAAAAACAGTAAATCTCAGTAGAAAATTGACTCACTAGACAGATCCATCAAGGAGGAAGCCCAAACACCACCAATGGCCAGCGACCCCTTAATGGTTGCTAAAACCCACATTCACCAAGGTTCAGTCCACTAAGAAACACAATAAACCACTCAGAACCACCAAGAAAGCATCTACAAAGGACCACAAAGATTTCTTCTCAAGAATATTTACAAAGAACAAAAAAACACATAGAGTTCACAAAGAATAGAGAGAGAGGATGGAATGACAGAGATGAGGAGACGGGTTATTAGGGTTATGGATTCATCTGCAGAGGAGAGAAATAGAATCAAAGAGGAGCCGGATCGGGTAATGGGCTGGGTGGCTTGGAGTGGGCTGGATCGAGGAATGGGCCAAGACAGCAGATTTGGGCGAGCCATCCAAGGTATGGGCTTAGGGCCTACCAATTTTGATTCTGAGCCAAAATTTTGGAACAAGTAGGAGATGGAAAGGTTTCCAACCAAACACTAATGAAGAAATCAAACCAATAAATCGACTTTCTATAATTTGTCCATGCAGGCTATCATTAACATAGCATACAGGCTCTATGTTACAGCTTGGTGCCTTTGGAGGACTGGTCCGCTCTTTGTTTCCCTGTTTAAGCCACTGACGATCGTCATTACCGTTGCCATTGGCGTCATATTTATGAAAGATGACCTCTACCTTGGCAGGTACGTAGTTCTTGAAATTCCATTCTTAACATTCACAAATTTTTTCAGATAACTTGACGAAATAATTTCCATCTGGATATATTTTATTTTCAGTTTGGTTGGGGCATTGGTGTTGGTTATTGGTTTCTATGGTGTGATGTGGGGAAAAGCTAAAGAAGGGAGGTTATATAAGGGAACAGAATCATCAGACTTTGAGGTTCCTCTGTTGCAAGAAAATGTCCAAGTGTAGGTTGTCTGTAAACATCTATTTAAAAACTGAGCCATGCTACTTATACTCTGAAACTGTGAAAAATAGCAAATATAGTGTATAAAGATTTTGGAGAATGTAAAGTTACAGGCATGAATACGTTTGTATGGATGATATCAATTGGTGGAAGGTGCATTGATAATTATCCTCCACCCAATTTGGCAAATGATTCTTTGTTGTCGTGGGGTTTCCTTTTCAATCACCATTAAGGATCAGGACATGTCATTGATACTTACAAGTTAGCCGCCAAATTAGCGCCTCACTCTCACTTCAGCAACACACCAAATCCAAAATTTTCAACTATTTAATTTAAAGTCGTCCGTTTCTATTAACTACACGAATAGAACATGGTGCATTGTTGGATTTTTGTACTTTGAGCGACAGATTGTTTGCCCTTGAGAGTTTTATCGTCCCTCACATCATCTTTTTATCTGTTTATGCTCCACATGTTTTATAAAAAGACATTAATATTTAGTTGAGTTGACATAATATTTTTGGATAAAGGAGAGCATTGGGTTCAAATCTAAGTCCCCCACTCTTGTCTTTGTAACTTTTTGAAAAAAAGAAACCGCTTCATGGAAAAGTATTAAAAATAGGGATAGTCACATTCTCCTATTCTTATATTTGATGTAATTATATGAAAATTCCTGTGGTTTGAGAAATTATATTGAGTAAATTTGATATTTGTTTTTGTCTGATAAATATATTTTTTTGTTAATTAAAATTTACTGAATTTGTTGATATTAAAAAAAATTGAATGAAAACATCACGATTGACTTTGGTAGGCCCAAGCCCACACATTTGGATGGCTTGACCCATACCCATGCCTATTACCCGACCCATTCTCACTCGACTCGATTTCTCATTTAAATATTTGGGCCTCTATCTCTCTCTGGAGAATGAAAATCCCTAACCTTAATTCGTTGTCTCATCATCTTCTCTCCCTTCTCTGTTCTCAATTTTCTTGCCCCATCGTCTCCCTCTCTCTCTCTGATATCAATGCCTACATCCTATAAATATTCTGGTGATTTTTCTAATAAAAAAAATTGATCCTTTTGAGTGGTACAAATGTTCCTTAGTGGAAAACTAAGTGGATCTTTGTGACTGAGCCTTACTGGCAACTTTGAGTGGGTTTGTGATTGGCCTTGGTGGCGTGTGGTTTTGGGTATAGTAACCAGTGTAGTGGTTGCCGGCTTTGGTGGTTGTGAGCTGTTCCCATCGGATCTGGCTCCCTAAGACATTTATCTTCTTATTGTTCTTGTTCTTTCATTTACTATATTATTAAATCTGAAATATCTGGTTTGTATATTTTGTATTATCGATTCTTTGTAATAGTTGATTTGAGCGTTTGTTTATTTGGGCTCATCACTTGAGGGTTTTACACCCAACAGTGGTATCACAGCCTTCGGGTTCTGTCTCCAACGCCGATAACACCGTTCTTTTATTATTATGCTTTTTGCGAAATAATCCTCTTGATTTTTTTCACTTTGTGAGATTCTTTGTGAATATTGCTTAGTATGTTCTGTTTCTGCTTAGTGCTTACTTATGAAAAATCGCAATATTTTCTAAAATTATGTTCTTAAAATTATCTTTCTAGAAATATCTTGTTGAGTTCGCTTTGTACGAAGAACAGATAAGTGAATATTTTTCTGGAAAATCTAATTTTTGCTAAGTGCAACCTCTAAAATTATTTGTTGTGTCCAATAATTTCCTAACTGTTCTTACTGCATAATCTTATTCCTTTGTAGGTCTGAATTTATTTATTTCCTTAGTGCGAAAAACTAACTTAGTGTTGATTTTTTGAAAACTGATATTTTTGTTCCTTCTCCTATGTGGGAATATATAAATTGTTGCGTGCGAGTTTTTCCTCTAAAAATTGCTCAGTGCATAAATATTGCTTTCTAGTTTGAAATGCTTTATGCTTAGTGCAAATATTCATTGCTTACTGTTTATTCCTCCAAACCTAGACCAAATTTTTTGCTAATCCCTCACCTGGTTGTGCCTTTGAGGTTGTCGGATATCTGATTGAGGTTAAGTTAAGGCACCCTGATAATATTTTTTCTAAATTTATTAAGATTATTTATTCTATGTCCCGTTGGCACTTGATGCACTATTTTTCGTCATTTCTTTCTTAATCCTGCTGCGAATGGATGTCACGAGCTATTAATATGGTGCTATCCTATTTTGTGTTCCATTGCTGCATATGATAATATACTCATTATTATTGGTCTTTTCAATGGAAAGGTTTGGGATGTTGTTGACTGTGTAAGAATGTTGTTTATTGGCTAATTACTCTGTGTCTCTTGATATCTATCCTTATTTGTATGTTTCTGCATTTTTCGCTAATATCTCTATTTTGGAAGTACATATGGCAATGATGAATGTCAGATTCGATCTTGGACTAAGTTCCATCTTTTGGGTCCTCGTCTAAGGTGGAAAATATTGGAAAGTTATGGTCAATGACCAAAATTAATAGGCCCAAGTCCACACCCCTAGGCCCACACACTTGGGTGGCTTGGCTCATACCCATACCCATACCCATTACCCTCTCTCTCTCTCTCTCTCTCTCTCTCTCTCTCTCTCTCTCTCTCTCCGTGTGTGTGTGTGTGCAGAATGAAAATCCCTAACTCTAATTGTCTGTCTCATCATCTTCTTCCCCTTCTTTGTTCTCAGTTTTCTTGTCTGTCGTCTCCCTCCATACCCATTACCCTTTCTCTCTCTCTCTCTCTCTCTCTCTCTCTCTCTCTCTCTCTCTCTCTCTCTCTCTCCGTGTGTGTGTGTGTGCAGAATGAAAATCCCTAACTCTAATTGTCCGTCTCATCATCTTCTTCCCCTTCTTTGTTCTCAGTTTTCTTGTCTGTCGTCTCCCTCCATACCCATTACCCTCTCTCTCTCTCTCTCTCTCTCTCTCTCTCTCTCTCTCTCTCTCTCTCTCTCTCTCTCTCTCTCTCCGTGTGTGTGTGTGCAGAATGAATTTCCCTAACTCTAATTGTCCGTCTCATCATCTTCTTCCCCTTCTTTGTTCTCAGTTTTCTTGTCTGTCGTCTCCCTCTCTCTCGGATATCAATGCCTATATCCTATAAATACTCCGGTAGTTTTTTTGATGAAAGAAAAATGAATAAATTCCTAAGCGGAATTCTTCTGAGTGGTCCGAAGTGTTCCTTTGTGGAAAATGAAGTGGGTCTATATGACTGAACTTTGGTGGTGGTTTTTAATGGGTCTGTGTGACCGGCCTTGGTGGTATGTGGTTTTGGGTTCAGCAATCGCTCTATTGGTTGTCGATTTTGGTGGTTGTGGACTATTCCCATCGAATTTGGCTCCATAAGCCATTTAACTTCTTATTGTTCTTCTACTTTCATTTATTGTATTATAAATTTGAAATATTTGGTCTGCATATTTTGTATTATTTATTCTTTGTAATAGTTGATTTAGGTGTCTGTCTATTTGAAATAATCATTTAAGGGTTTTACACCCCACAAGGTGCGTATTACGAATACCCACTTACTTAAGCTATGTATGAAATAAAAATAATTGATGTGCCACGATTTTACCCATGTAACAAAATTAAAGCTAGTACCAAATTTACATTAACTATTATTTAAAAAAGCTGCCTAACTCAATGTACTTCTGTTCTAAATTTATCAATCTAATTCAATGTATAAATATTTCAATTTTTTCTTTCTAAGAAACATAATTTCTTTTAAATTAATAATTTAATACCAACCAATTTTCTTTGCACGTTTCAATTTGTGAACATTTTCTAAAATTTGGTGTAATCAAATTAGGAGAAAATCATAATATTAAGATGGAGAAAGAATTAACCAATCAAGTATTTATATTAGTTCGGACTGAATTTTTTATTTTAATCATAATACGTCTTGATTTCAATTTAATTATAATGATAAAATATATTTTTGTATAAAATAAAAAATATAAATTTTTTTCCACATAATAATTTATAAAAATAATAAAAAATTTGAAACGAAATATTAGCTGAGCCACACATATATTCGCTAACAAGGAATTCCGCAGTGTAGTATGAAAAGAAAAAGAAATGAAGAAATTGCAAGCCGCCTACTTCCCGCTGTATTAAATTGTCAACTACTGGCCTACAAGCAACAGCATCCAGACTCCAAGTTTGAAACTTTTCTGCAAATTAAAAAGGCCCAAGATTTCTGTTTCTGCAAGTAGGAGTAGGCAATTCTTGGAGGAGATGGCGACGAGGCAGTGGCCATGGATCCAGAGCTCACTGCCTTTCATAGGCATGGTTTCAGCTGTTGTAGCTTTAGCCATAAACATGATTATAAGCAAAATGGCCATGTCCAAGGGAATCAGCTTTTACATTTTGTCTGTTTACTCTAATGGCTTCGCCACTCTTATTCTATTTCCTACTGCATTTCTCTTCCATGGGTTTGTACCCTTTTCTCTGTTTTACTTCTACCTGTGCATCTCTAATTTAGTATGTGTTGTTGAAAGAATTTTCTGAGTTAATTGGGTGAATTTTGATTGTTGGCAGGTCAAAGAGACCCCCTTTATCATTCCCTGTTCTCTGGAGGATTTGCTTGCTTGCTTCTTTTGGGTTAGTGAAATCAATCTTCAAAATTTAGTACCACTGTTTAGTGTGTGTGTGTTTCTGAATTGAGTCCAAGATTGTGGTGCTTTAGAACTGTAGCGTGCAACTTTTGGGGGAAAATATTCGTTCATCTATGATGCTGGGTGATGGGTTTTGGCAATTATTGGTAAATTTCAAGAAACTATACTAAGAAAGAGATACACAAGAAATATGTGGTAATAGGTTCTTGATCAGTCCTGTTTTGGCAATGAGCTGATTGAATGTGTTCCAAGTTCAAATAAAAAATATAGAGATCAAATGATGTGGGCTGTGTTCGGATGCTGATGCTGGGATTGGTTCAAAGCTATATATAGTATACATATATGGTTGATTTCATCTGAGGTTTGAAGAATAATATGTTGTATCAAATGCATTGCGCTTAGCCCAACCACAGTTTATTTCTGGTAGACTCCTCTATCTGCCAATCAAATACTTTGATTCTGCACGGTCTAGTGCACTAGGTGTAGCATAGAATGAGTCAAGTTGAACACTTCGATTCTCAGATGGCATAGGGAGAATTTAATACTGACTTAATTCCACCTTAATTGATAGAGTATAACATGGAACTTGTCTGTAATAAGAAAATTTTGAGCGTAACTTCATACAGCCAGCATTTGTGAAACTGGAAAATAATTTTTTATGAAGTTTCTGCTGCAACTTCAAAGGTTCAATGTCTTTATTCTTGAAGAAATCATGACTAAAGCACCAAAATGGGATAGGATGTCTATCATCTTTTCATGCGAGAAAAGACATTGATGTGCTGTTTGTTAATGTTAACAATGACTTCGAAGTTTATTACTTGTTGCATAAGTGACTGAATTCTGACTTTGTGAAAATGAGGCCACAATCTCATATTGAGATATAACTTGGCTGTTTCATGCATGAATCTTGGACATGCTGAGTAGAATAAACTTGGATTCTGCTGCTTTTGAAGAGATCATGCTCATTACTTTCGTGGATTTTTCTTGCTAGATGTTTTGCAGAGATTGGTAGTTATGCTGGCATAAACTATAGCTCTCCAACACTTAGTACAGCCATGTTGAATCTTGTACCTGCATTCACATACATCCTCGCCATTATTTTCAGGTAAGATAATTCATTATTAATTGGTTAATTATGCTTGTGACCTGCTTAATACTTGGCATAACAACAAGGTTTGTTAGAGAATTAACAGACTAAGCAACTGCTAGGTAATATTTGCATCAGAAGATTTCATACTAATCCTGATTGCCTAATATAACTCATCCCTACAAAATCTCCGGAGATGTCAATGATTCTATTCATAATTAACCAGAAGAAAAAAAAAGAAAGTTGGCCTTTCTACACGTATATCCTTGTATTACACCAATACTTAACTGCATCAGATTTCATACATGTTAACAAGAGAAGATAGACAATGTTCTTACTTCTAGAAATTCTTAAGAGAGGGAACAATTTGGCGGTGGTTTTAGAATATGCAATGTCATATGCAGGCTATCAGCCTGTATCAATATATCAATTTCTTTAAAACGTCTGGTGCCAAGCATTACGACACTACTCTTCTATGGGATTGAAGGTGTGTCCTTGTTGCAAGTGATCCATGGTAACTCAAGCTCTCTTGATTGTGATGCAGAGATGCATTAAACAACTGAAGGAAGCAAGCTACCCTAAGGATGCTCCACTATTCAATAAGTATTCAGTGTTCATTTAAAACTAAGTAATGTCAAAATCATCCAAACATAACCCAAAAAAAAAAGGGGCTTCTTCTGGTTGACTCCAATGATCACTGATATGGATAAATGTAAATGTTTGTATTATGTAGTTAAACTGACACTCTATGCTTCTTTCTTGGCCTCGATGATCACAGATATGGATCGTGAATGTATGTTATCATGTTTTAGCGCATTTATCCTTCTTAATTCACCTCGATCTACATAAATTGTTTGTCTCAGGATGGAAGAAGTACATTTGAGAAAATTAAGTACCATTTCTAAGGTTTTCGGGACTTTGGTTTCCATCTCGGGAGCATTTATTGTGACTTTCTATAAGGGACCAGCTATCATCGGTGCTATAACTTCTGGATCTTCTACACAACTCCACTTGCCGCAGACACAAAATTGGGTTCTAGGAGGATTTTTGCTTGCTTGTGCCTCTTTTATGACGGCATCATGGTGCATACTACAGGTTTGACTTCATATTAAACAGCTCACTGGACAGAAAATGAAATGAAATTGCGGATGATGTGACTTTGAAAGGTTTTTTTTCCCCTTAACAATGTTGCAGGCCTCAATACTGAAGATGTATCGAGCCGAGATGATTGTAGTTGCTTTTTACTGCTGTTTCGTGACAATCCAATCGTCACTGGTTAGTCTAATTGCAGAAAGAGATTTAACTGCTTGGAGAATTGAGACAAAGATTGGACTGATTGCTGTTTTCTATTCGGTAAGCAAATGATATGACTACTATCACCATTCTCAATCATCTACACTTCTGTGTGTGTGTGTGTGTGTGAGAGAGAGAGAGAGAGAGAGAGAGAGAGAGAGAGAGAGTTTGGCTTATCATTCAGTTGAAACAACTTAGATTTCAAATTTCAGACAACATCTATATTTCTGGATCAAACTACCTGAACTGGCTTGCCTTTTTATCTAGTCTAATAACTGGCATAGATCTGTTAATCTACTAGTCTAATAACTGATATTAATCTATGCATCCTCTCGAGTTATCTCCACGTATGATAATTTCGTGTATCTTCACTATGACTACTTTCTAAGTTTCACCATCAGAGCCAAAAATAGATTCTTGACCGACCACTATTGAGAAACCCATCCAATAAGCTGGTGACGTCTCTATACCGGCTTTTTGTCTAAGTTTTGGCTATTCATTGCTTTCATTTCTATGCATCCTTTCAAAGTTTTCTCGAAATCCTGTAATGAAAGTCGACTCCCTAAGTTTCATTGTAAGAGTCAAAAGGAGATTTTTGCCAAACACTACTTGAGAAATCAATCTAATATACCAGATAGGTCTCAACATCAACTTCTTGTCTGAAACTAAAAATGAAAAAGTTTCCGATCAAAGTAAAACATAATGCACGAATTTGTCCATGCAGGCTATCATTAACATAGCATACAGGCTCTATGTTACTGCTTGGTGCCTTTGGAGGACAGGTCCGCTCTTTGTTGCCCTGTTTAAGCCTCTAACGATCGTCATTGCCGTTGTCATTGGTGTCATCTTTATGAAAGACATTCTCTACCTAGGAAGGTAAGTCTTGGAATTCTATTCTTAGCATTCACAATTTTCTTCTGGATAATGCAACGAAATATCTTCCGACCACATTTCATTTTTATTTTCAGTTTGATCGGAGCATTGGTGTTGATTATTGGTTTCTATGCCGTGATGTGGGGAAAGGCTAAAGAAGGTGAGTTAAACAAGGGAACAGAAGCATCAAGCTATGAAGCTCCTCTGTTGCAAGAAAACGTCGAAGAACCGTAAAATTATTTGTAATCATTTGCTGCAAGCAGAAAATTGAGTCATACTTGCAATTCTTGAACTGTAAAGATGGCAAAATAGTGTCTGAAGATGGTGAAGAATGTAAAATTACAGGCAGTGATCGTAGAAAGGTTGTTATAGGCTATAAATGAGAGCAGCCCCTTCTGAAGTGGGAGGCTGCACTGCGTGCATCCTTTTTGGGGCACTAATGTCCCAATTGTACAAGTAATCAAAGCATTTGAGGGTACCTTTGTCCCAATTGTACAAGTAATTAAAGCAAGTCCAGTTGCAGGTATTTTGCTTACTGGACATGACTAATGAAGAAAACTAAAACTAACTCAACCAGTCATATAAAAATTGGAATAACATAATAAGTTTTATGTGGTCCGAAAATGAACTCACTTGTAACATGTAATAACGATGTTCGTAGAGTATTGAGAAAATAAAATTCACTTCCGCGAAATCGGATCTCATAAAATTTATATGATAAACGTCGGATTCTATGAAAATTATATAATAAATGTTGAGTCAGACTACACGCTCTTATCAATATCCAATTTAACAAAAAGTGTTAGAGAGGAGTGAGTCTTGTCGGAAAGAGGAAGCATTTGCTGAAATTGAGTTTATAATTATGAGAATTTCGAAAATTTGGCTGCACAGATTCTGTAATTACAATTGTAAACGTTACTGTATATGACACGATCATCGCTTGTGATGTTCTTCTAATCTTGATTTTTTGTAAGTTAAATTATTCATTAGTATTTGACGCTTCTCGATGTTAGATTCAAATACACAAATACTACACTCTTTTTTATAAACTTACAGTTATAGTTCTTGAAGAGATGTTCGTATAATACACCTCAAAAAACATTCGTGTAAACTTTATTATTAAACAAAGGGTAGTTGTTTACAACTGTAATTTCAAGAGGTGTGCTTGTAATTTTATGGTAAATTATACTTTTAGTTCATATACTTGGGGCCAAAATTGATTTTTGTCCCTAAACATTTATAGGGATAATTTTGATCCGTAATCTTTTTAAATTGTAAAGATTTTGGTCCAATGGTTAGAACTGAAGTTAATGGAATTGGGAACACAGTCTTGTTACGAATTTCTTCGATCTTTGGACATGGACCAAAAGCGTAATTTATTATAATTTTTTTTTAAAAGAATTATGAGGTGTTTTTATATTTAAATTTAATTTCACGAGATATTAATGTAATTTATCTCAGACCGAGGCGCAGTTTCCCAAGTTTCAAGTCAAAATTGTCAGTAAAAATAATGTTTTGTGAAGGATTTCTTACTTAATTACATCCATAACACGACAAATTATCATTACATCATCATTACTATTATTAAGATAAATTACAATAATTTTTCTAAAGTTAATGTTTTGTGAAGGATTTCTTACTTAATTACATCCATAACACGACAAATTATCATTACATCATCATTACTATTATTAAGATAAATTACAATAATTTTTCTAAAGTTAATGTTTTGTGAAGGATTTCTTACTTAATTACATCCATAACACGACAAATTATCATTACATCATCATTACTATTATTAAGATAAATTACAATAATTTTTCTAAAGTTAAGTATAATTATGAATGCTTTCTTATTATTTAAAAAATTATCAATACCCCCTTAATTTTAATAACTGTCTAACAATTAACCCAATCTCTCAGGTTTTCATTTTTTTTTTGTGGCGAACTGACCAAAATGCTCTTATGATTAAAAATTATAATTTTATTTATTTTTTAAAATTTTTTATTTTTTTATGAATTAAGTAGATAATTTTATTATAATTTTTAAAAAAAATTATTTTTTTAGTTTTTTAAAGAAATAATAAGGGCAAAATTGATAATTTCATACGTCCATTAGAAAATTATATTATTTAATCAAATATCAATGGGTAATTTTAAATTTTTAAATAATTAAAAATTCATAATCGTGCTAAATTTTAGAAAATATCATTGTAATTTATGCTTATTATTATAATGAAGGAATGAGTACAAATTATTAAAAAAAATTGGATATGGTGGAGTAGGACACGTCAGCAGGTGGCAACTCATGATTAAATAATTTATGATATTTAAACACAGATCTGATAATCGTAAGGCTTTAGTTTAGTATGGCGGCTGTCTGTTTAGAATTAGCCACCAGTGTCTTTATTTTTTGAATATTTAAAATTATTAAAAAAAAGTGATTCCCATGTTTTGAAATTATGTAAATGTATATTATAATAAATTAAAAAATAACCTCATTTTTAAGGTTAATGGCAAAGTAAAGAAATTATTTAATTACATTACAATATGCTTCCTTAAAGGGAAAATCATAAATACCTCTAAAATTAATAGACGTTCAATGTATACTTCTTACACTGGACTATCACAAGAAATATTTATTAAGTGACTATTAACTTCAGTAGTATTTATAATTTTCAAATAATAAAGGGTAATTATAATTATGACTAATATAAGAAGAGTCGATTGTAATTTAATTTAATTATAATAAATATTTAGATAAAAAATAATCAACGTAGGATTAAGAGTTATACCTTACAACTTGTATCAAAGAATGATCAAACGACATAATAAATTATATTTACACTCGAAAATTGAATGATGCCATATGGACAGTAGATACATTTGTGAGATGACGAGAAACATGGTACAAGGTATACATAATCAAATCTGGGAGTTGAAAGATCTAATTACGTAGGTAGCTATCAAAATGATTCTGTCCATACAACAACAGCTGAATTCTTGGATTTCTCAGAAAACTAAAATCTTTATTCACTAATGACTAAACCATGTGAAACACCTTCAATATTTGTATCCCAAGAAACCAACCCCCCCCCCCCCCCCAAGGTTGGTGCCATTTTCTACTCGAATTCTCCTGTGTGTGTGTGTGTGACAGAGAGGAAGAGAGAGAGAGAGAGAGAGAGAGAGATGGGGATGGAGAAGGCAGTTCCATATGTGTTAATGGTGATAGTGCAGTTTGCGCAGGTGGGCTTAATGATAGCAGGGAAAGTAGCCATGTCTAACGGCATGACTACCTTAACATTCATCTCCTATTCAAATGGACTCGGTTCTCTCGTTCTTCTTCCATTCTCCATATTCATATACAGGTAAAACTTCTCCCCCCACTTTCATTCATTACTTCTAATCTCTGCTAATTCTTGCTCTACTACATGTAGATCCATTCGTCCCCCATTGTTCTTCACTTTCCTATGTGGGTTTTTCTTGCTTGGCGTTATCGGGTACGAATCTTGATTTTCTCTGTTCTAAGTAGCTAATTTAACTATGAGTTTTCCAGTTATTGGGCCATGATCTTGATGTTTTCTGATTACGTAACCATGATTTGGAAGGAAATGTGACTGATTTATGTAAAGGGTATAGGTTCTTGGTGCAGATCATAGGATATACTGGAATCAAGTTTGCCTCTGCATCACTCTCTACTTCAATCCTCAATCTCATCCCAGGTTTCACCTTCGTCCTGGCCGTCATTTTCAGGTTGATTGTCATCTCCTCTCCATGTTTTGCACAATGAAACAATAATCATCATCATCATAAGCAGCAGCAGCTGACTCTCTACTGATTACTTATATTTAGGCTGGAAAAGTTCAACTGCAGAAGTAAAACTACCTTGGCTAAGTCTGTTGGAACAGTGGTATCGATAACCGGTGCTGTCGTTGCAACTCTCTATCAAGGCCCTTCAATTTTGGGACCTTCATCTCATTCAAATGCAACTTTTCACACAATCACCAGTTCGTCGGCATGGATTTTGGGGGGATTTCTTCTTGTAATCGACTCGTTGGTGTCGGCATTTTTTATCATAGCACAGGTGAAGGGTTGGATTGAGTGTTTGTTTAGTTAGTAAGGTGAAAAAAGTGTTTATTGTGAAAAATCTAGTGTTATTGGTTAATGTTTTGCAGGCATTAGTTCTCAAGAAATGCCCTGTGGAGCTGGTTCTAATGTTTTTCTATAGCTGCTTCATTGCCATTGCATCTGCATCAGTCTCTTTGGTTGTGGAAAAAGACCTCAGCTCCTGGAGCCTGAGACCGAAGATGAGGTTGATTCCTGTTATATACTCGGTAATCCTTCTATACTGACTGAGACACCGTATACTCCTTGTTAGTCCATAATCAGCTGAGGGGTCAAATTCTATGCAGACGACTAAGACGTTAAACGTTTCAACTTGTCTCTATTGTTATTGATCTTAACACTACTGTCTTGTAAAAATGAGTGCAAAGTTTTTACGTGCGTTTTTGCTGTATCTTGTGAACAAACATGCAGGCTATTTTTGGCAATGCTTTCCAAGTATCCATTTCAATGTGGTGTGTGAGGAAAAGGGGGCCTCTGTTTGCATCCGTTTTCCATCCTCTAGGAGTCATCGTTGCGAATGCAATGGGTACCGTCATCTTGGGCGAACCACTCTATCTCGGAAGGTATCTCCATGAGTACAGATACTTCCTATGTTCTTCATTCCAATAGTAAAGGAAGTCCAAGTACTGATAATCATCATTCTGTCAAGAACCGCATGCAGTTAACCGTTAATCTTAATCTTTGACAGTGTGCTCGGATCAATTATTGTCGTGGTCGGCTTTTACTCTGTGATGTGGGGAAAAGCTAAAGAAGCAAAGACGGTTGAAGATGGCGGGGCGGAAATCTTGGAATCAAACGGCAAGACGACGCCTCTGTTGCAGAACAACACTGAGGATGGAGTGGTTAATGCATAATTTCAAGTAGTAGAAAGGCTTCTTATTCTTCTTCATTTTAGGCTCTCTTCTGTTCTATGAAGATGTTATACTCTTCTCCTTCATTTCTTTCAATGTTGATTGAGCAAAGGGGAAGGGACTCTGGTGAGATTTTCTGCGTGGTTCAATATCTGGGGACAGAAATGTAGGAGGTAAGATTCATTCTCTTTTTGGGTAAATTAAGAGGATCTGATTTTTGATATAATTATAAATACCTTGTTGTTTTAAAAAAAATTTCAATATTTTTGTAATCTTCAAATGGAGACTTGGAATTGTCAGCTTTGTCCTTGTTTTTTTTTTTTCAAAAAAAAAAAAAGAGAAAAATTATATTAAAGTAATTAAAAAATGGGTGAGGTGGATAAAATTTTTGAAAAATTACAAAAGAAATCATCTACTTAGTCAATTAAAAAGTTTTAATTTTTTTTAAAATACATAAAATTATAATTTATAGTCCAAATGGTATTTTGATAAATTTACTATAAAAGATGGATGAAAATTTAACGAACACTAACGAAATGAGCTAATTACTAGATAATAATATCAAACCTTAGGGGAGCTTACTGTAATTTACAATTCCTTTTTTGGTTAAATACGTATTATTTATAATTATGACAAATTTGAGAAGAACATACCTTAACCGCAAGGTGGGGGATGCCGAAAGCAGGGCTAGTGACTGGAGTGAACTTGTAACAAGGTAGTCAACTAGTCATACTGGAAAGTGCGGCTGGATCTCCTCCTTTTCAGGGAGAGCTAATGCTTGTTGAGCATTTTAGTTTGACACTGCTTCACACCCAAGACAAAAAGAAGGGAGCTACGTCTGAACTTGTTGTAGTTTACAAAAAAATGTATAAGCTTTGAACTTTGCCCACCATTCAGTGTTCTGAATAATTTATTGACAAATATACTCTAAAGATATTTTTATATTTTAAGAGGGTAAAAGTAATATACATAAAGTCAAAATAGTATAATCGTAATCAGATATTATTGTTGAATTAATTATCCCCTCCTAAATATCTAATCTAATTATATAAAGAAAAGTTGTATTCCAACATAATTGTAAGAAATTAAGAACGACACGCATATGTTTTTCCCCCTTTTATTGAAGAACCTTAGCCAAATGAAAATGCTAAGTAAATCCATAAAATCAGGGTCAACTAATGCAGATTTTAGGTTTAAAATGCCTTAATTTTAGGGTTCGTTTCGTTCAATGAGAAAAAAAAAAAAAAGAGAGAGAGAGAGAGAAATAATAGTAATTTTTATTTAAATTATTTGGTATGATTGAAAAATAAATAAATTTTAAATATTTATCCTTATTTGATGTGACAAATATTTTTGAATTTTTATTGATACATTTCTCTTCATTTTATACTAGAAATTAAATAAGTTAATAATATATTAAAATAAGTTTAAGTTGTTAAAAATTTAAAAATTGAGTTTAAAAACTTATTCATAAGAATTTAATTCAAACAAGAACAAAATACTTTAATGTGTTACATTTTCTCAAAGATTGTGTCGGGGTATCAATAGCTTGGAGCATAGGCAGGTGGAGGTGGATGGTGTTTGTGCGGTCTGTGGTGAAACGAAAGATAGCTTGGAGCATATCTTGGTTGATTGTTGGTGAGATTGGTGTGGGCGTTCTCTGGCATTCCTTGGCGTTGGGTGTAGCATGGGGGTGGAGGATTGGGTGCAGCATACTCATGGGGGATTGACACATTCGGAGCACCTCGTTCCTTACCTTGTACTGTCATTGTGGCATAATCGCAATAGATGTATGTTTGAGGGGATCGGGATGGATGCTCCGTCGTTAGTGTCTCAAATTTTCAAATGCTGCATGTTTGGGTTCGTGGCTCATGATTTAGGACTCTTTTTGCTTTTCGTTTTCTTTGTTGGCGAGTCTTTCTATTGTTCAAACTTTTTAGCCTTATGCTACTTTGGTTATTATACTTTGTAATTTCTTTTCGGGAAAAAAATTTACTGTAATTAATTCATATCTAATCAAACCTGATCTAAGTTAGATTTCTCATCCTTCCAAATATAAAGTAATTAAGTAAATATGGCTCCTCATACTTTAATTATTCTTTTCTTTTCTATTTTCATGGTATCCAGAAGCAATTACATGTGGTCTTTATGCAAATATATTCTCTTAATTAAGCTGATCTAGGGGAGTGTATGCATGATCTAGGCTACTTCATCACTCAACAATTCATTACAATACAAGACTACACATATACAACAAATCAAAAGATTGAAGTCCAAAAATTTCCTGGCACAATGAAATTCTACTACCGCGAAGGTTCTGCGACTTTTTTGGCCTCAATCTTCAAGTTCTGATAATCGGAGAAGATTATGCATCCGATTCAAGAACAAACTTCAAGCCAGTTATTAAATCGACATTCGAAGCAAAAAATCTAAGGATTATCTACTTAAGTATACAAAAATTGTAACCACTTTTTATTTGAAGTTATAAAATTTCATTTGTATATATATATATATATATATAAATATATGTATATAATCTCGTAATTTTTTTTACAAATTGGAAATTTGTGTGAACAAGAATAAACCAAGAATGGATAGTAGAGGGATGTCAGATCTGAGTGACTAGGCGCACTTTGTTCACGATAATGCATAAAGTTTGCATATAGGTCATAATTGCCTTAAAACCCTAGCACTTGCAACTTTCCATCAGACTATTAAGTTCATTTTTGAATGGACTTACATTTTTCATTTTTAGTAAATAAATAAAGTTAAATACACTTTGAATCCCTAATTATGCATAAAATGTATTTATATCCCTAAACTATAAACGGAATAAAATGACTTTTTATGATATATACTAATTTTTTTATAATGAAAATGCCCTTACTATTTACACCAATAAAATAACTCTATGGCCATCATTCTCCTAAATATAATTTAAATTATTATAATTTTTTTATTTAATATAAATAATACTTTAAATTTATAATTTTTATACTGAGTATAGAATCTGTATAAACTCCATAAATTTATAATGTGTATATTTTTTACACAACTAGTAAAGGCTTTACATAATTTTTGCCTGTATTGTTATATAATTGAAGTTTTTTAAAAAATAAATTATCAATATAAATTTAAAATATTACATCAAGCATATATATACTGTAAAATATGCAATTCCATGATATAATTAATATAGAATAATATTCTATATTTTTTAAGTAATTGATATGATATATTTTTATTTTATGGACATGTAGTTGAATAAAAATTTATATATAAGTTATATAACATACTTTTTCTATAGAATTATACGCATTATGTATTGGCACATATTTACATGTACTTTTTAACATAATCTATTTATTTTGTAAAATATATTTGTGTATATTGAGCTTATTATAAATAATTTTTGTGTTCCATAATTTATAAAAAAATATAATTTTAAAATCAAATGTGAGTAAAACTTTACATCACTAAAAATAATTTGGGGGAGATATTTTTATAAAACATATTTTAGGAAGTAGAATAAGAAAAGCATAGGGGTAAGTGAGAGTGGAATTTGTCTTATAAATGTCAAATTATTTTGTTAAGGGTGTTTTTGTTACCTTTTATATTTTAGAGGTATAAATAAGAGATAATACATAATTCAGGAGTGCAAAGCGTATTTAACCCTAAATTAAATTAAAGATTTCCAACTAATTTCAGTATTTGCCGAATTAATTCCTTCACAATGGCTGACAAAAATCCAAATTTATGCTGCAGGTGATAGAATTCAAAGATTAAAATAATTTAAATTAGTTATCCATAAGTTAAAATAATAAATAGATATAAATTTAAAATTCACACGACCATTCGAGTGCATGTAGGGCTGCACCACTCTATCATCTCTTGTATAAATCGAATGTAAACAATATAAGTTTTTTTTAAAAAAATTTGGTGTAATTATACATAATTTTTTTGTAATTTAGAGAATCACATATTGTATTTTTAATATTTATTTTTGTTTTAAAATAAATTCATATTCGTGTCTCCAAATTCACAAAAGTAGTTAATATCAACAACAAAAAATTAAAATATAATTACAACTAATTTTCTAAAAAAAAAAGAAAAGAAAAAACTCAAGGAGACAAGGGCTAACGTCACCAAAAAAGTTGACAAGGTTCCACGTACACGCACAGTATAATTAATGGGGAAGGACGTGACGAATTGTTAGGTCTTCCCCGTCAAGATCCCAAGAATTAATTCTGCTGATGCACCACAAAACGACACCGGATTACACAATCAAGAACTAAATTAATCATTCCCCTAATTACAAATTAAGAAGCTGTTTACTTAACCTAAGTGCGAATCAAACCACCAATTAATGCCCCGAAAAATATTCCCATTGCCTAATTACGACTCACCCTTCATTCATTAATTCAAAACGATATGGGAGTTGGTAGTTTTATACGTAATTAGAGGGGCCCAAGGGATTAATTAATATTTATGGTAGGCCCTTAATTCATACCAACCACCAAGATAATGCCCTCAATTCAATTATTTCAGGTTATGACCATAATACAATAAATATGCTCAAAGTTTATTGTATTTAAATTGTTAGACAGTATGGGATAAAAATTAAAATGGATTAGATTCGTGCTACATCCGGTGAGTCGAGCACTGAATGTACGAATAATTATTATTATATGACTTATTTTTAAAAATATAGTTGTGTATGAATTGAAAAAGAATTATAATTTTAGTACTGTAAATAAAGATGACAATTTTAATATTGTACAAATTTATTTTGATAATTTTATTCTGTATTTTTAAGAATTTGTAAATTGAGTACAAAAATTGCCGAATTTGTTAACATGGCCAAAAATGTGTATTCCAGACTCGGTCGATCAGATGGGGACAAGGTTTTCCATAAAAGGCGAAATATATATATATATATATATAAATTATGATGTATGTATATAGGCTTCCCTAGAGATGCATGGGACGTCATACGAGTTGCTAATTCCCCTCAAAGTAGCTTCACGTCTCCATGAAGGGTTACCCTCCTCTCTTCTTTTCTCTTCTCTCTCTCTCGTCCTATTTGAAAAACAGTAGGATTTGAACGTCAATAAATAGGTCAATTTGTTGGAACTTGATGATCATGCATTATACACATACAATCAAGAGAGAGAGAGAGGTAGAGAGAGATGGGTGGTGGAGTAAAGGCGGCGTTAAGAGAGGTGGTGCCGTGCGCGGCGATGGTGGTGGTGGAGGGTTGCATTATAGGATTGACTATAATGGCTAGCACCGCCATGTCTAAAGGGATGAGCCCTTATGTCTTTGTTGTCTACACCAATGCTCTTGGATCAATCATACTTCTGCCCTATTCCTTCTTTTTTGATAAGGATAGGTATATCTATAGCTATATATATAGATATATGTATATGTCTCACCTCTCTAGCTAGCTAGGGACATGAATACACACATGTCGCACTGCTCACTTCATTGATCATACGATAGCGACGGGCCTGGCAATGCCGCCCATGTAAGTTTACACCATTATAAGTTATTCATAGTTGGATTACATGATATCATCATCATGTATTTATCCAACAATTTATAGCTAGCTCATATAAATACATATTGATATGATCGACATCGAATTTCCCGTGTAGTAACTTTGACAAAGTTCCTAAGCATTTGCATGCACTAACACATGATGTTGCAGTACTCAGTTGAAGCTCTCTACTCTACTAATCAATTGATACTATCTATATATTTGTGAAATTTTCAGATCAGTATCGCCAAAATTGAGCTTGCCTTTTCTCGTGCGAGTCTTCTTCCTTGGACTGATAGGGTTAGTCCCCCCCCCCCCCCATTTCTGTACCCCCACCCCCCAAAATGAAGAATGAAAATTAGGGTTTAATTAAATGGAATGATGGAAATTTGCATGCAGGATAACAATAGCGCAGAACGTAGCATTTGTGGGTCTAAGTTACAGCTCTCCCATAGTTGCATGTGGGATGGCCAATCAGATTCCTGCTATGTCTTTCATTCTTGCAATCATCCTCAGGTACATATATAATTCTTGTAAGAAAAATTTTAATTCAAATCGAATTTGATCGAATCTAAATTAATTTTACTCTTATATATATATATATTTATTATTTTAATATTTTATAAATTCATCTTGATTTGTATAATATGTGGAAATAATTTTCTTTTTAAATATACATATAAAGTTCAATACTAAATATAGATGATGTACATGTAATTACGTCGTGTGATATAAAATACAAAATATGATGTAGAATTAAAAAAAATGTTTAGTATATATATATTACATTAGTGATATAAGTACCTTTTTTAATTAGCAACTCATATGAGCCAAATAAAAAGTTGAATTAAAGATTAACGGTGACATAATCTACAAGTAGAAGGGACAATTTTGTGGTCTGCGTATGGAAATCTATGAAAAAAATAATAATAATTAGGAATATGATGTATTAATTATTTGGGGTCTCTAAATTTCGCAATACAATAAAATATTTTTCTAAATCGTTATAATATATCATATCCCTTTTTTTTTACAATATATATATATATATATATATATAGTTATAGCTAGTAGCAATATCATAATGATAGGGTGCGTATTTTAGGAATTATATGTATTTGTATGTACGTAAAGGTGTCTTGAATTTTGTAGGATTTCAGATCTTATTTAAAATTGAATTATTGATTTATGTATTATAAAGAATTTTTTTGTTATAGTAAGAAACTTAGATCTAATTAGGAAAGTAATATGTACGTTGTTTATATGACGAAATCAAATATTTTGTGATAATTAATTATCATAGTTATGATAATTATATGTGCAACAATTATTAGTCGTGTCCTGCAGACAAGTTTAAAAAAATTTTCATAACAAAATATTAGTTAATTATAACTAAAAATTTATAACAAATATTTTGCACAGCTAAAAATCATGACAAATATCGATTAATTGTGGTAAAAATAATTAAATTTTAATATTATTTTATTTAATTGTGATTAAAAAAAATACTGATTTATCATTATTTTAAAACTGTAGTTATGTAAAATGTAGGAAACAAAATAAGGTTCCAACAATCACTTAATTAATTACTCGGAATGTCTACAATTATTACACCTTGGTTTCAACTGTTTTGATATAAGATGTATAAAGGAATAATTGAACTACCCTTTTAACTGGACAATCAAAATCTATATAATATTCTCATAAGTGTGAAAAATAAAAATAAAATACCTTCTCATAACATAATTTCTTTTACTTTATATTGTTTTTATGTTTCTGTTTTTTTTTTTTCTTTTTTACAGTATGCAATGATTACTTCATTTAAAATATTTAAATTGAAAGACTTAATTAATCAATCAATAGTTCGTATGAACAAAATATATGTTAAAAAAATAAAAAAACAGCAAACTACTAAATCTATAGACGGAAAAATTACACTTTTAATCTCATAAGATAGGAAATCTAATACTTTTAGTCATTTAATTTACAGAATTTTCAAAATTATCCTAATTAAAATTGAGAAAACTTGACATTACATTAGAGGATTTTAAAAAAATTATCCTGAAATTGAGAAAACTCGACACATTTAGTCTCATAAAAGCGGACGAAATGTGTTGAGTTTTTTAATTTTAGTATCATTTTAAAAATCACGTAAAATCAAACGACTTAAAGTATTGAACCCTATTCTATGAAATTAAAAAATTTACCAATAAACATATACAAATATTCCTATAACTTGAACTCACATCTCTTTTTTAAAATTTGTGTGTTTTAGGAGTACGAAGTTTGCGTGGAAAAGCTCAGGTAGCCAGGCAAGATTAATAGGTACGTTGATATCGGCGGCGGGAGCAATCTCAATCACTCTTTACAAAGGGCCTACGGTCAGAAGCCACTCATCATCATCTCCCTCACTGGCAGCCCCTTCACCTCCACGCCTTTTCGTCTTCACTTCAACCCATGAGAACTGGATTCTTGGCTGCATTCTCTTTGCTGCTTCTTCATTTACCCTAACCATCTGGAACACTGTCCAGGTCCATCCACCCCCCCACCCCCTATTTTTATTAATTATAATTCTAATATTATCATATATATATATATATATATATTTGAAAAAATTTCATCGACACCCCTGAGTCTAGGCCTAATTATATATATAACCTCTCTCGCCCTTTATGAAATTACAAATACAACCCTTGAGGTGGTATTTGTGTAAAGTTTGATAATTGAATAGGAGGTGTACTTGTAATTACAACAGCAATTTCAAAGGAAGTATTAATTTGTAATTTTACAAAGGACACAAAGTGTTTTGTGTGACTATACTTGAAATCAGGGGTGCATGTCGATATAATTTAATTACCCTATATATTTTATCTTTTGATTTTTGAAAAATCATTTGAATTTAAGCATTTTGCTAACACGGAATTATGAATTGTTTTGAGTGATGATCAGGTGGGAACTATCAAAATGTGTCCACAAGTGATGAAAATAATCTCATTTTATAGCTTATTTGGGACTCTCCAATCAGCTGTTGTTGCTCTCTTCATGGAGAGGGATCCTTCCGCATGGGCACTGCACCTTGACTTCCAACTCCTCGTCATCGTTTTAACAGTAAGACTACCATTACACATCCACAACTATTAATATTAGATAATTTTACTCTCTAACAGTTTAAATTTTTAAATAAAAAAAATCGTTCAACATAATTCTAGAGTCAGACCAAATAAAAGGTCATTGGTCCGAATTTCAATGCAAAATAATGTGCAATTTTGATGGAAATGTAAGGAATACAAATGTGTTATGCAGCCATCTTTAAAATTTAAAATATGAATTTATTGCAGTCAAACGATAAAATGAGCATGATACGTGTTGCAATGCCGTAATCGGCCCAGATAAAGTCGTATAATGTATTTTTTATTTTTGTTCACGACCCCAACTGTTCTTGCATTGAATTCGAAAGTATGATTCCAAATAGTAAGAACATTTTTTGTAAATTTATTTTTCACCAAAGTCGAAATAATTATAATTAACTTAAATTGAAAATATTGAGTGAGATGATCAAAGAGGGTGATCATGTGCAACCTCCAAAATGACAGGCAATTTTCAGCAGTTTGATCCGCAGCAGTGTTCAGATATGGTGCACGCGATTGAAAGGACCTTATTTCGTGCCCATATTCAAGCCATTCGGAATTGCGTACGCCAGCACCTTCGGATGTCTCCTCTTCCCCGACACCTTTCATTATGGAAGGTAAACATTTTCACTTCAATACACCCTAATGCTACGTGTGATAGGGCTCGATTGAATAAAATATAAAATAAAATAAAATAATATTTTTTTAAATATTTACCCATTTGAATAAAATTACGTAAGATGTGATCTGAATTAGTCATACATTTTATTCAAAGCCTGATGAATTATTAATGTATCACCGTATTTTATAGTCGCCTCCTAATAAATTACTAATCGTTTCAATCTACTTTTATCAGACTTTGTAAATGATTCTAAATATTTATACGACGTAGTTTCTAATGAATCAATATTTTGGTGTGTAGCATGATGGGAGCATTTGTGTGTGGAGTGGGGTACTACACCGTGTTGTGGGGACAAATGAAAGACGAAGCGATGCAAAAATCAGATGGTGGCAACAAGAATGATGTTCCTGATCAGAAGGTCCCTCTTCTTCAAGATGAATCTCAAGTGTGACCATCAAAGATTAATGATGCGGGTACATAGGATTTTGGAAGGGTTTGTTTTTCAGGATCCCTCCTCCAATTTAATTAAAAATAAGCATTATATTTAATTTTGCTTCTATATATGTAAAATAGTATTATTAAATTTCCTGTATAATTTTCTGCTGATAAGTACTTCAAATGTCCTCCGTCGAGGATACAAGTTGTAATATATATTTATATATATATATATATATATATATAAATCATGAGATTACTATTATGGCTTAGTATATAATTTCCTCTTGTATTGTAGTGTTTTTTTTTCTTTTTTTGGTTCACAAGGTTTGTGTATATTAGTGATTGTCACAAGAATAATTATGACTTCTTAATTTTTATGATTAAAAGTTAAAAATTCATAGTGAATATTAATTAATTACGATTATACAATGATTAGTAGTTGTTGTTGTCTGCAAGTGAAGTCAAAATATTAATTGTAGTAAAAAATTATAATAAATATTAATTAGTTATGATAAAAAAAAAAAACTTAAATTTTCGTATTTATTTTGTTTGAGTATAACAAATGATATTGGTTTACTATGACTTTGTTATCTCAACCTATAAACTAATCAAATTAATATTCTTTCAGGGATTACTCACTTCAACTTTTATAAGATACCCAAAACAAGAAATTGGAATTCCTCCTCCACTCCAACCACTTCATGTCAGAATTGGAAAAATTATATTTTTGGGCTTATATGATGGGGTTTTTTTGTTAATTTAATTTGATTTATTAGGGAGAATTATTATTTTGGTTTCTATATTTAATCATTTATTCAGTTTTGATCTTCAATTTTTTTAGTTTGACAATATTAATCCTCAAATTGACACTTTTTTTTTTATAATTTTGATCCTTGCCATTAGATTTTCCGTTAGAATTGACGGAGTCAGCATTGGAGGGGAAAAAAACCCTCTTTTTTTCCACTTTCAAGCTTGGATGCTTCATGAAATTGAATAGAAACATAAATTTTTACTCTTTTTTTTTTCAAGTTTGAAGGTGTACTTGAGAGATAAATGGGAAAAGAAAATTCCCCATTCTTAAATTCCTCAAAAGCCTAGTCTTTATTCTTTTGCAATTGTGGATTTTAACATTCATTTTTAACATCATGAACTCCTCGCAATTGAGGTAGAAAAATTCATGTTTGTCCAAATCATGATTACAGTTTGATGGTTTTTACACTTTGGGGATTTGGGCCTAAAAACTTAAAAATTTCAAATGAGTTTTGAAGAAAAATAAGGAAAATTAGTTTAATTTAGTGAATAACAAAAAGTTATTAGTGAATTTTGAGGAAATCAAGCTAAGGGTCCTTTGGGAAAGAATGGAACTTGAAAAAAAATGAGAGAATAAAGCACAAGTTGTTAAAAAATGATTAGATTGTGGACTACTATTGTCAAACCCGATAATTTGAGAACCAAAACTGAATAAGTGATTGAGTTTAGGGACCAAAATTATAATTCTTCCTATTTTTCCATATCATTTTTGCCTCACGTGCACATTACATGACATATTTCTGTCAATTCTAATGCCAAATCTAACTGTAGGGACCAAAACTGTTAAAAAAATGTCAATTTGGGAACTAATCTTATCAAGTCTGAAAGTTTAGGGACCAAAATTAAATAACTGATTAAGTATAGGGACCAAAATCTTTTTTTTTTTTTCAGATTTTTCAAATTATATTCTATAAATTGAAAATTTTCTAAATGCTAGCCCCACGTACATTTTTCGTCCAATAATTAATAGAAAATGCTAACGCCTTTGTTAATTATGTACTACAAAAAAGGCGAGATTTGGTGAGGGTTTGGGAACGATTTTTTCTTTTTTTGGTATTTGAAATGGTTTAGAGGATACCCAACTTATTTAGAACGAATTTTGGAATGATTTTGGAATGGTTCGAAAAACTTAGGAAGGGTTCAGGCAAAATCGTTCCTATTTGGGACGGGAACTGTAACACTCTATATAAATAATTCCTAATATTGAATTTGTCAATATATATATTTAGTGAATTGGAACAGTTTTCGAGGAATTTGCAACGGCTACATTGTTTTTGTTGGGAAACTTTTGGAATAATCTTTATAATACTCGTGCCTGAATTTTGAAACTATTTTTACTTGTATTGGTGATAAATATAGAAACCGTCTTTCTTAGTTTGGAACACGTATGTGAAACTGAAATAGCAATGGTATTTGGAACGATTAGTGCAATTTAGGAACAAGTGTTTAGAACTGTTTTAGTAACGGTATTTGGAATGGTCATTTATTTAAATATTTAACATTTTCATACCATTACTAAAATTGTTCCTAATTTTTTTACAATTTCTTTATAGTTTTATAATTTATTTATAATTTATACTTTAAAAATATATTTAATAAATTTGAATAAATAAATATTTAAATTAATTTAATCAATTTTTAATTAATTATATTTATAAATTTAATTAATTGAATAAATATAATATAATGAAATGTAATAAACATTATGAAACATGAATAATTAAGAAAAAATATTATGTTAATATGAAAAATTATCTAATTACAAATATGAAAAAAAAAATCTAAGACCTAATCTAACCCCTCATCGTCAGCGAGGACCATATCGTCCTGGTTTGAGGACGTGGATTTGTCGGAGGCGGTGTTGCGGTCGAGGAGAAGACCCACATCTCTCCCATCATGGTCATCATCGTTTTGAAGCAACTGAGGCGGTCCTCCATGGCCAGGTTTGGCGGTAGCGGTGGCGGTATCAATGGGGGTGACAATGGTGATGTGAAGATCCGGCTATAAACATAGGTCTCAGAACCAAGGCCGAATACTCGGTCCTCGTTCTTGCGCCCGACTGCAGCCAGCCATATCTGCTGCTCTGTCATTGCTACTGAAGTCTCTGAATTGGCAGGGGCAT
The DNA here is from genome assembly GCF_026168435.1 of Sesamum indicum. Classification (NCBI taxonomy): domain Eukaryota; kingdom Viridiplantae; phylum Streptophyta; class Magnoliopsida; order Lamiales; family Pedaliaceae; genus Sesamum; species Sesamum indicum. The sequence goes on along the minus strand of NC_142664.1, from coordinate 20,263,177 downwards.
CATGGTCCTTGGTCGTAGGCTGAGGTTGATGATCCTTTGATAGCTTCTGGAACGTCTCCTGCAAAACAAATAAAATTATTAGTACTTTTCTCCAAGAATTAATTTTAATAAAAAAAAATATTAATAATCTAACTACTTACCGCCACCTCCTCCTCCCTCGGCCCGCTCCAGCTGCTATCCTCTTTTTTTTTGTAGCACCTCTCAATTAATCCCATCTTACTTGGCTTTAGGAACAATTTTTTTTATCGTTGAAATATAGCCGTTGTATTTCATTTGGAACAGTTTAGTTTACTAAATAAATAATACAAGAAAAATCATTTCAATTTGTACCGGGTTTTGGAACTGTTTTTGAAATACATTACTTCTTAAATAAAACAAATAATTTGGAATAATTTTTGGCATAATTGATTAAAAGTGTTCCAAATTCGTTCCAAATTATCATCTTTTGAACCTCAGTTTGGAATATATTTTCTTATTGTCATCTTTCGGATATCCATTGTCACACATATAGGAACGATCACCGCAAAACCATTCCTAATTCTAATATTTTCAAATAGAGTTCCAACCACTAACCATTACTATTTTGGAACGACTTTTGGGACAATTTTTGTAATTATTTTTTTGAAACTCATTTTGGAACGGTTTGACCATCCCAAAATTATAATCCAAGAAAAATATGGATCATGATGTCATTTATTAATATTCATTCTTTATGTATTCTAAAGTCCATTCCAATATGGAAGAGGATTTGGAATGATTGTCCTAACCGTGCCAAATCCCACCTTTTTTGTTTTAGTGATGGATGAAAATACACGTTAGGACTAAAACTAAAAAAAATAATTTAAGAATAAATAATGATGGATGAAAATACACGTGATGACTAAAATTAAAAAAAAAAAAATTCTGAATAATATGATAAAATCGTAACAAATGAGATTAAATTAAAAAGAAATATTAAAATATAAAACTAAAAATGCTATTTCTCCCAAGAATTACATATGTTCTCAATATTAAAAGAGCTGCGTGCAAAGGCTATAATTCCTAAAAAGCATTTTTATTGCAAGATAAAACCGCCCCCACATCGGTGACACTTTTTGGCTAGAAAACTGAACTGGGGTGCAAGTTGCACGGAGAGAGATTTTTTAGGGTGCAAAGTGCCATTTCTTTTATTTAGATAAATTTCATAAAGCCCCTAGTATTTTAAAAAATAACTAAAAATCCTTATATATTAAAAAAAATAGGAAAAACGGCTCATATTCTTCAAAATAATGCATATTATCCCCTTCTGTCAGTTGTCAACTTGTCATTAGGGTGCAGAGTACAACTAGCCTTTACGCATATCATATATTAGTAAATTGTGACACGTTTTATATGTGTGCAACTTCTATAAATATAATTTAAATAAAATATTTATAAAAATTTATTATTTAATAAAAAAATATATAAAATAATAAATTAATATTAAATTTATAAAAAATAGTGACAGAAAAATAAATGATAATTAAAAAAAAATAACTATTGAAAGATAGTTGGGGGTGTGGATAGTTAGATGGGTGAGTGGCAAGTTGAATAATAAATGAATTAATTAAATTAAATTTTAAAATTGACACATCAAAATAATTGAGATATCAATTCACTCATTTTTAATTATATATATAGTATAGATAACTCAAAATAAATACAATGATGCAACACACAATTAATCAACTAGTGAGGTCTGAACAAAAAATGGTACATGAATTTCAAATCTGAATTTTGCACTTGAATTTCAAACCAAAGATATTGAGCTTATAATATGCTCTATCCTTACTAACTTGGTTGGCCTAAAGAACAAGTAAGTCAGCCTACAATAAGAATGATACGTCACACAAGTTGCTGATGTATGTTATGACATGTTATACTAAAAAAGCTCCAACTAATTCCAAGTGACTCGGCCAAAATCAACTCTTCAAGCAGTAGGCAACTGATTTTCGCATTTTTAAATTGACCTCTTCAAAAGGTCATAGCTCTTTCCAGATAAGTCCAAATTCTGAACCAATTTTTTTGTTATTTAGCTAGCTTCTGCATATTGCTTAACGGTGTATGATTTTTTCCTAACCGCTTATCGAATCTTGCTTTATTGATGCCTATAAATTGACACTCTTTACAGTTATATTGGTACCACAACATCTCATACTCTCACTCTCCTCCACTCTCGATTTTAGCTACTTTGGAGGTCATTTTTTATACTCCACACGAACTTTAGCACTTCATCATCATATTCAATCATTATTTTCATATTATTCCAAGTTTTTTTATTTATTTATTCAGTAAAATTTTTATTAACTTGTGCATTAGAATACTAATATTTATTTTGCAAATTAGTCCCAATTTGATCTTAGAATTTCATCTATTTTTTTTTAACTATTATAGCGCTGCTGGACTTCAATAACATTAATTAATATATCAATTATTATAGTTGTCGGTGATAGAGACCAAGACATAATTGAAATTGACTTAAAGAAAAAAAAATAGTTAGATTTTAGGGGCAATTACATCTTACTCCTTTAAAGTTTGGTGTAATTAGACCCCCTATAGTTTAAAAAATTACATCTAGCAAACTTAACGTTTATTTTCTTCCAAAAAATAGATCCCTCTTTAGTCAAAATTTACCAAATTGACTTAATAATGACTTACTGCATGATAAATAAATATTTTGATCAAACACCATTATACATCTTTACTTTTATAAGGATAGTTTGGTTAGAAGAGATTTATTGGACTTACAATAAGTTTGTATAAGTCAATCGAAGGGTAAATATAATTTTTTTTCCATTTTTTTGTTAATTTCCCATAAATATTAATTAATGGAGAAATTTATTTGTTGGACATGCAATAAGTTAATAGTAAGTCAATCAAGATTAAATATGAATTTTGTTTCTTTCTTTATTATTAATATCCCATAAATGTCGATTAATAGAGAAATTTATTTATTAAATAAAAATAAATATTAAAAATACTAAATATAATTTCTCGAATTATAAGAAATATACTTTAACTTATCAAAACATATTGGAGAGCAGTGTAATCATTCCTAATTTTAAAAATTAGGGCCCCTTCAATCATTTGAAGCCCAGCTTTTGAGCAATGAATGGAATTCATGACCATAGAGTTATAAATTTGAATAAATAATAATTTTCGATATACATTGTAATATTAATTATTGATTAATATAGATAATTAATTATTAATGATTGAAAATCATGTAATTAAGAAAAGAAGGGAAAGAAAGAAGCATAGCCCAATTGGTAGTATTAAGGCCCAGAACTCAGGGGATCTATTGGGCTCCACTATTCGCTTCCTAGGTTTATAAACTGATTTCACTCCCTGAGAAGTGGTTGAAGCGGAAGGACTAACTGTTTTCCAAGCTCCACCACCGCCGCCGCCCTCTTCTCTCTTCCTCCGGTACGAATTTATCTTCGAAATTGAAAGTATTGAAAAGTCTGTTTTGATTTCATTGAGGAGAAAAAGGGGGTTTTGTTTTTCACTCTGTTTATTTTTCAGATTTATTTTGGTTACACGGATTGGAAAAAACGAAAACAATGGCGTACGCAGCGATGAAGCCGACGAAGCCGGGTTTAGAGGAGTCCCAGGAGCAGATTCACAAGATTCGTATCACACTGTCCTCAAAGAACGTGAAGAATTTGGAGAAAGGTAGGCTGATCTTGGATGCGCTTCCAGTATTTCATTGTGCTGTATTAACTGTTTACTTTCTGCAAGTTGTGCTTTTTATTGAGTATGGTATGTCTATGGTGTTTTCTTCGGCCGTTTCTAGTATGATGTGTTTGATCGTATTAGTGTGCGTTCGTTGTTTCACTTCTTTCAAGTTATTGACAGTTTTAAAAGGTATTCATCAAGTACCGATTATTGTTTACTGGTGCAAAATTGAACAAGTTAATAGGGAAAGTGCTCAAGTGTCTGCAACAGTTTAATTGGTGTTTTGCTACACAGATATGAAATCAGTTGGTTTCTACTTTGAGTTGCAGCTTAAGAATTCTAAGCCTATTCCCCTTAACTTTTACTGAACGTTTTTGCTTGTATAACTGTGGTGTGTGTGTGTGTGGAGTAACTATTGTTTGAATGGTTCTTGTTTTCTGTAAATCTCTTTTTTTTACTTCAGGCAACAAAGGAAGGGAAATCAGTTGAGTTTACACTAGAACACAGTACTTAAAATGTCACTTCCTTTAGACAATGTTCGTTGGAGTATTGGTTTCATTCTTGTGTGGTTGATGAAAAAGTTATTGCTTTCATTTTTTGGGTGTTTTATTAATCCAATGGGAAGCAGTGTTTCTATTGACTGTATGAGCTCTGATGCTTGAGGATCAATATATCCACTTTTTAGTCTTCATAGTTATATGGATTCAAGTGATTGTGATCTTCTCTTCTTTGGTAGGTTTTAGCCAATGTTGACTTGAGTGTTGTTTACAGTATGTGCTGACTTGGTTCGTGGTGCCAAGGACAAAAGGCTCAGGGTCAAGGGACCAGTGAGAATGCCAACTAAGGTTCTTCACATCACTACTAGGAAGTCTCCTTGTGGTGAAGGTAAGTTCTGTCACAAATGATGTAAATTTGTTTTTCATGCTTTTGGATTATGTGAATCTACAGGACGAGGTTCCTATGTATGGTTAGTGTAGTCGATTTGATAGTGATATTTCTCACATTGTCTTATTGTGTTTATCTTGTTTATTTGAAGTTCTGTCTGTTTTAATTCACTAGAATTTAGTATATGTTATCTTGTAGAGAGCGAAATCTCTTTATTGGTGAATTCTTAAGTTGAAATGATCAGTCCTCTGATGGGTCCATGATACTACTGTACCAATACGCTGTAGAGGCATCTTTTGTATATTTATTGAACAGCGACTTTTTTTCAAGTTTTTATTGCATCGTAGCTTGTATTATCTGAAATTACTAGGAAATTATCTAATGGTGTATGTGCTTGTATATGTAGTTCTGTGGGTAAATTGATTATTCATGCATTGTAATTGTGGTGCTACTATTACTGCTATAGAAATTTGTATATAAGATCCGGTGAATAATCTTAAGAAAGACAAAGTCTCTTGTGTTCCCTTATTTTGTTCCTAAAAGAAACTTGCCAATATTTTCAAATTTGCATGACAAGTGATATTCTTGGTATTAAACCATGTGTGCCTTAATATACACAAGTTTCATCTCTTTTGATTTTTTTTTCTTGGGAATATCTTTTCTGCACATGAGCTGCTTATTGATCCAAAATATTTTACCTTTTTGGATTTTGTTTCTTAGGTACAAATACTTGGGATAGGTTTGAACTCAGGGTTCACAAGCGCGTGATTGACCTTTTCAGTTCCCCAGATGTTGTTAAGCAGATCACTTCAATTACTATAGAACCTGGTGTGGAAGTTGAAGTTACCATAGCAGATTCTTAGACATCAATGATGGCACGCTATTTGAGCTTTTATTGATTGAGTTCAACCTCGAACTGATGAACCAAGACTTCTGCAGAGGTTCTCATAGGAGTTCCTTTTTTATATTTACAATTTTGGATGTCAAAGACTATTTTAGTAAGGAAATGTGGGTATTTGTTGATTTCTGTTGAAAGCATATTACTTTCGAATGTTGAGATATGAGCTTCATTTTATGTGATGACCATAGGTAATTAGGAGTCCACTGTTGCAGGGATCACTATGAAACTGCCAATATGTCTAAAACTTTGCCATCAGATACAGAGGTTTGCTATCCGAAATGGAGGACGTTAAATTAAAATCATTTATGGATATACAATTCTTGGATCGTTTTATTTGTTGAAATGTGTTTGGGTTAGTAGTCTATCCCAGTTCAGGTACCCCCATGTCACCGTGGTGTGGGGCTCAGAGGAAAGATCAGCATACATTTTTGAAATCCTTCTTACCTTCTATTCTAAATTATTTCCAAACATCTATTGCCTGGGCACCAGGTCGAGACAACCTCATTACGAGTCTATGATCAGAGGCAATTGTTCCCTTAAGGAAGTTAAACCTTAACTATGAGAGCGCCAAAATCAGATCAAGTGAGTACCATAATCATGACCAAGAATATGGTGATTGTACTGAATCACTTCCCTTTGAAATTAGATTTTTTTTTTTTGGTGGCAATAAAAATACGGAATCATTTCATAGTCACCATTTTTACAATTTATCTATTTGTATCTTTTACTATATAATAATGGGAAGACAAGTTTGCATAATACTTCTTCATTGGGAGTGGATGAACACACTAGTTGCTTTCTATTGACCGACCAAAAATCTCTGAATTTAAAAGAATAGGAGGTTAGATTTCTTGGTAGTACAAGATATACATGAAACTGGGCCATGACTGGGGTGAGTGAGTCTGGGCCTGAGCCCATTCTACGAAATTTAAAGGATATATCAGCAGCAGCCCAGAGTAGAGCTGTTTGTCATTTTTCGTTTGCATCCCCTCCTGCAATCTCCCAAGCGATCCCAAATTCTTGCAGAACCCTAAATTTCCAATTCCCGAGAAATGAAGAGGGCATCGGAGGACGTCGTAGACAAAGTGGATGGAGCTAAGAAGCCTGTATTTCTCACGAAAGAGGAACGTCAAAAGCTTGCCCTCCAACGCCGCCAGGAAGAAGTAGCCCAGCAGAAACGACGCGCCGAGCTTCTTCTCCAGGCTAATAATGGTCAGGATTCTAAACCCCACTCCTCGGCTGAAAGAGACCGTGAACGAGACAGAGACCGCGACCGGGACCGGGACCGGGACCGGGACCGCGATACTGAGCGTCGGAACCGGGACAGGGACAGGGAGCGGGAAAGGGAAAGGGAAAGGGAGAGGGAACGGGAGCGGGAGCGGGAGCGTGATTCCGAACGTCGGAACCGTGAGAAAGAACGTGAGGATGAGCAGAGGGCGCGGGATCGTGCCCGCGTGGAGAAACTGGCCGAGAGGGAGCGTGAAATTGAGCTTGCTGCTATAAAGGAGCAGTATTTGGGTTCCAAGAAACCTAAGAAGAGGGTGATTAAGCCAAGTGAGAAATTTCGATTCTCCTTTGATTGGGAGAATACTGAGGACACCTCTCGTGACATGAACTCCCTCTACCAAAACCCACACGAGGCTCGGCTCCTCTTTGGCCGAGGCTTCCGAGCTGGAATGGACCGTAGGGAGCAGAAAAAACTTGCTGCCAAGAATGAGAAGGAGCTTCGTGATGAGATTCGCAAGAAGGAAGGCGTCGAGGAGACTCACGAGGAAGCTGCTGCGCAGAAGAAGAAGGAGCAGGCGGCTGAAAAGTATGATACCTTTGATATGAGGGTGGATCGTCATTGGTCTGAGAAGAAGCTTGAGGAAATGACTGAGAGGGACTGGAGAATTTTCAGGGAAGATTTTAACATTTCTTACAAGGGTTCCAGGATTCCTCGCCCCATGAGGAGCTGGGCTGAGAGCAAGTTGGGTCCGGAGTTGCTGAAGGCTGTTGAGAGGGCTGGCTACAAGACTCCATCGCCCATTCAGATGGCTGCCATCCCTCTTGGCCTACAGCAGCGTGATGTGATTGGTATTGCCGAGACAGGTTCAGGTAAAACTGCTGCTTTTGTTCTTCCTATGTTGACTTACATAACTAGACTTCCTCCTATAAGTGAGGAGAATGAAGCTGAAGGCCCCTATGCTGTTGTGATGGCACCTACAAGAGAGCTTGCACAGCAGATTGAGGATGAGACTGTAAAATTTGCTCATTATTTGGGAATAAAGGTTGTGTCCATTGTTGGTGGGCAATCCATAGAAGAACAAGGCTTTAGGATTAGGCAGGGTTGTGAGGTTGTCATTGCTACACCAGGACGACTTCTTGATTGTTTGGAGAGGAGGTATGCGGTTCTTAACCAGTGCAATTATGTTGTTCTTGATGAGGCTGACCGTATGATTGATATGGGTTTTGAACCACAAGTTGTTGGTGTATTAGATGCAATGCCTTCGAGCAACTTGAAACCAGAGAATGAAGATGAAGAGCTTGATGAGAAAAGGATTTACAGAACCACTTATATGTTTAGTGCTACTATGCCGCCTGCTGTGGAGAGGTTGGCAAGGAAGTACTTGAGAAATCCAGTTGTCGTCAATATTGGCACTGCAGGAAAGGCAACTGATCTTATTACCCAACATGTTATTATGACGAAGGAGAATGATAAAATGGATAGATTGAAGAGATTGCTAGATGAACTAGGTGATAAGACAGCTATTGTGTTTGTTAACACTAAGAAAGTTGCTGACAATGTTGCTAAAACTTTGGATAAAGAGGGTTACCGTGTAACTACATTGCATGGTGGGAAGTCTCAAGAACAGAGAGAAATAAGCCTTGAAGGTTTTAGGACAAAGAGATATAATGTGTTGGTTGCAACTGATGTTGCTGGACGAGGTATTGATATACCTGATGTGGCACATGTCATCAACTATGACATGCCTGGTAACATTGAAGCATACACTCATCGTATTGGAAGAACAGGTCGTGCTGGGAAGACTGGTGTGGCTACAACATTCTTGACTCTGCATGATACAGAAGTCTTCTATGATCTCAAGCAAATGCTAATGCAAAGCAACAGTCCTGTCCCCCCAGAGCTTGCGAGACATGAGGCGTCAAAGTTTAAGCCCGGGTCAATTCCGGATAGACCACCCAGGCGGAATGACACAGTGTTTGCTCATTGATAATGAAAGATTGATGAATTTCTTCTTTGCAACATTTTGAGGGTCCCCAAATTAAGCAGGCCAAAAAGTGGTTGAAATTAGAGAGACAAGTGCTGAAAAGACCATCTTGGGTGTGGGAAATCGCTCTAGCAGTTAGATTTGGTGTAACTCCCATGCTTTTGAACCTCCTTAGTTTACAAGTGAATCCTTCCATCTTGTGTTGCATATGTGTAATTTGACCTGTCCTTATTGTACCTTTAGTCTGTCGCCTATTAGATGTTTCACTAAGGCCACTTTATTTGATGGATACAAAATGTATGAAGTTTATTTTATATGAATGGTCGATATTTTAGGTTATTACTGCACGGTATTTGGGAAGGTAGTCTTTCCAAATGTTCTTGATCAACTATTTTCTGTTACTCTGGACTAGCTGAACAATGATATAACTCAAGAATAGCTTTCTGATGCTTTTGTTTTGACCTTTGATTCATTTGGTGCTGCTTGTATGTTTGGTTTAAGATTTGGGTATTTGTTTTTATGGATGGGGATTGACATGTAATATGCATATGTAAGAGGATCTTAGTGCCATTCTACTTTCAATGTCTGAAAAGCAAGTGCCCAAAATTCGAAGTGGGTGTATATGCGCAAACTGCAGTTTGATGGTTCCAGATAACGGAGATAATATTTGCATGTAATTGATTTGCATCCTCAGTGATCATGTTTTCTGCATTCCAAAATCCCCAGCGACCAAGTATGTTGGTAGGCGAACTTCTTGCTGTTCATATGCCTATGCACTGTTTCTGCATTCTTGTACAGGTGTGCTCTGGAAGATAGATCTCTTTGTGATGTGTGCTTCATTTGAAGATTTTTATTGGTTATTTTTGTCGTGGGCACTATCAGGTGCTCGTAGCTAAAGTCACATTCAGTGCAGATATTAGTCATTTGATGAGATGTTTGATCGTCCTTTTTCTGGTTCTTTATATAAAGTGCTTTTCTTTGATTTTGGGGGATAGGGATAAGGGCGTGTATTTAGTTTTTAATATGTTCGGTTTTGTATCTGATATTAGTGTAAGATAAATCACACTGAACTATGTGTTCTATAAACATATTCCGGAAATGTTTTTGGTTGTTGGATAATGCAAAAATGAAAACCAACAGCCAATTTGTCTCTTCATTGCAAGTTGCGTTCTGTACGGATGGCAAAAATATCTAGTTTAGAGCGAATTTTTCAAGTCTTGAAACTTTTTTTTTTCTGTAGCGAGTCAAAAATTGAAACTTGTAATCTGCTTATATTGTGAAATGGGATATAATTTGGTTTGGAGTCCAATTTGCGGTATCAAATCCTGTGTCGGATTTAGGAAAAGTTGCTCTAGACCGATGTATGCTAACGGGGGAAGCCAGATTACTACGGGAATCGATCTATGCTAGTGGGGGCAGCAATCTGGCCACTAGAGGAATCGATGGATTACTCAATTCATTGAGATATTAATGTAATCCTGTTAAGAAAAAAGAAAAAAAGCTAGTTCATTGAGATATTAATGTAATCCTGGTAAGAAAAAGAAAAAAAGGACTAGCTGTTGGTTCTTGAGAAAACCTTCAATTCAGGAGTTTTTACAGTCAAATTATTCATATACTTGCAAAAACATATTGTACTAACTTCAAATTTTGAGCCATTAACACAGGCCATCTCTCCTCAAATACAATTATTAGCTAGTTAAGATTCCTTGATCTCTCAGAGATTAAGGATTTTCGTTTATTGAGGTAAGTAGATAAAAAGCAATTAACCACAAGTACATGTTCGCATTCAGACAGCTCCAAGTCCAAGAATGTAAGCATCCAAATCCTGGAAATTCTTGATGGCAAAATCCCGGACGAGGTCTGGATTGGGGACTTCTTCACTTGCCTTTTCAAACTCACATGACCATTTCACCCAACTTCCTTCATCCTTGGGGCTCACACTCAGATGGGCCTTGAAGTTCTTGTAGTATTTCAATATATCTCCACCTATCACACTGTAGCTCAGCATTTTCTTACCTTCATCCACCACTTCAATCTTCTCTTTTGTGCTTGAAATTGCTGACAATCCTGCATCAACCACCCATTTAAACTCCATCTCTTTTCACTACAAACAAAATGTAATGAGCCGTAGCATAATTGACGAAGCTCATCCCTACCACAAACGACGTTATAGGATCAAACGTAACATGATCTGTAGGGCATTTGAGGATATTACCATGACTATGTATCTTAATCCTCATAAAAAAATTCTTGTATTTTATTCTAATCAAGAAAAGAAATGCGTCATATATACAACAAATCTAATACAGTTGCAGCGTTTCTAGCATATCGTCTTATGCACAATTTCTTTATCATTAATTATTCTTAGTAGCAATAATTATCATTATACCAAAACGACGAAAATCATTAACAAAAATTCTCATCACTTGTTACACCCTTGTGTGTGTGTGTGTGTGAGTTAATGTGATTAGGTACCTGGAGGGTACTTAATGAGACGGACGGAAGCGACGGATTTTCCATCGCCTTCGAGGATCTCAATGCTCTCGTACTCCTTGGGCAAAGCTTTGGGGAAGAGAGTGGTGGATTCTCTTATGCTCTCCCACACCTTTTCTGGGCTGGATTTCATCTCAAACTCTACTTCAAGCTTTGACGCCATTGAGTGATGGTGGTTTAGAGCTCTCGCAGACCACCTATATTTATAGACCTATTTGCTTCGGTTTTTGGCTGACAGATAGCCGTCTCGTTTTGCCATGTAACATGTACGTGCCAACTACATTGTGCTGCAACATTAATGCCATCAAATACTGTAGTAGTTCAGTAATTAAAGTCGAACGTTGTGACATAAGATCATGTGAAGACGTTCAGCATTTACACTACATGTATGCTCATGTCCCACCAATTTAAGTTACCGTGTAATTGAATTGATTAATTTATATTTAAAAAAGTAATTTCAAATGATTTTGTATCAATGGATTTTAAAATCTATCATCATCCAACGAAATATAATTCAGAATTAGAATTAAAGGATTATAAATCCAAAATTATCCATCAATTCAAATAAAGCACCTTGCAAGAACCAATTAGTTGTCCAGATTCAGATGCAATTATCTTGATGGGGATTGGTGGGCATCAGTCTTGTTTTTCTATTTTAGGACGAAATAAAAGTTGGTATTTAATGAAAAGAATACTTGACATTTAGAAGTCATGGGTTCAAACTCCGCCTAATGCGTAGGATGTTGTTTCTACTTAATAGTGGGTGGTGTTTCTATTATAATAATAGTCTTTGGTTAGATTCAGTATAGTGTACTTGATATTATTGATTGGAGTACGATTATTGTAATAATTTGTTAGATATTAATATCCAACATGAATGATTGTAATCAATTTATTTCAATTAATAATAATTCATCGCTATTACTTCAAAAACCAACCAGACATTTAAAATATTTATTATGGTAGTAAGTTTTATGGGTGTTTATCTTAACTTTTCATTTAATGGAGGCCGAGCGCATATCTGCAATGCAATGGGTGCATTATATGTGCTCTTTGACTATTGGATTATAAATTACGGAAAATTCTTATTCAAATTAGTTTCTGAATCTTTTTATTGAACTGATTAAATCACATAATAAATATAATTATATTAACTATATCAGTTATTATTTTTTATGAATCATATATTAATAACATATTAAATATAATATATTTATTATAATTATATAATTAATTCAAATTTAATCTGAATTAAAATTTGTAGGGTGATATCACCTCATCAATGTATTCAAGTTGGTGTGAGAAATAGGTGGAATTAATTACCTCTGCTGGGCATTTAATATAAGCATGCATATATATTATCCATGGTGGAAAATGCAGAGATGTAGTTGGAAATCATAAAGGCTATTTGCCCATTTACTTTTTATTATTAGGACGGATAAGCGCCTTCGATTTTTTCATAGGGAGCCATCATCGCATCGATCAGTTATCCCAATATTTATTAATTTTATATTATGGGAGTTCAAAATTTTATCTCGATACAAATCACTATTTTTTTCCTTTTGAGTTATTCAACTCAGACAATTCACGTAAATATATTATAATTAATAGAGGGGTTTTTTCTTCTTTATTTTTTTTTAATTTTGACACCTAAATAAATTCACAAAGTAAATGGAGCCTCAAAAGATATTTAATCCGTTTGAAAATTTTTGTTATGATTCTGTATTTCATTTTATTTATCTTTGTCATTATTTTTTTTAAAAAATATTTTTTTTAATATATAGTTGGCCTTTTATTAAGTGAAAGAAATACAAAATTAAAAAGAAAGTACGTACTCTGTACTTTTAGTACGTATATCTATATCAAATATATAATTGAACACAAAATTAGAGTAAAAAATTTATACTGAATTTTACTATGTACCCCTCAGATACGGGTTTTTTTTTTTTTTTTAACTATAGAAATTATGGTCCCATGTTAGAGATAAAACTAATTTATTTAGAGACTGTCTACGGAGCTCTGGAAAAATACTTTTCAATTTTTTACTTTGAAAAAGAACTCCTGAGGTATTCAAAATGTCAATTTTTGTTTCTAGAACTACTACAAAAAGCACTTTTAAGTCGAAAAATTAGAAGCAGTTTGGAGGTACTTCAAGCAGCTTTAATTTATTTTTTAAATAAATTCAATTTTTTTAAATTACTTTTACCTCGTTATAATAGTTTTAATTTGATTCTGTTCATTTTAATTTATTTACATTTAAAATTTTTATATTTTATTTTTTGCATTATCTGATATTATTCATATATCATAAAAAAATATAAGTTAAATTTCTATGTTAATTAAGAAAATATATATCTTGTGCAATTATGCAAGTCTATTTATTATGTATCAACGAATAATTATCTATATGACATTATGGAGAGCACATCGTTGGTATCTCTCTTATTTTTTGTTTGCTTTTTTACTTTTTCCCCCACTCATTAATTTTTACATTTTCTCAACTATCTTCAAGTGGTAAAAACTATTTCTTAATTAGTTATTTATCTTTTAATTAATATTTTTTCTTTTTTCTACTTCTTAATATTTTTTATCATAATTATTTTATATAAATATTTTTTATGCAATAAATTTTTTTATTAAATAATTTTTAATTATTATAAATTTTTTGTGCACACACATCCGATGTGCTACATCTAACTAGTATTACATAATGAGAGCATTATTATTTTACATATGAGATATACTTATTGACATAAAATTTATTATTATTGAGAAAAAAATGATTATGTTATCAGAAGACAAGAAAAATATTAGTAAAAATAGTATATTTTTTAACGCATGGATAAAATAATTTTTAATCAACTAAACTTATTAAAAATATTTTTTTCCCCAAACGCCATCCAATTTGCTTTTATTTATTTTATTATCTTTTATAAATGCTACCCACTTTACTTCTGTTTACATTTTTCAAATTTTTCTACAAAAAAAACAAAAAAATGCTTCTTTGAAAGTAGAAGTTTTTACAAACACTGCGATATCACATTGCATCTCAAACTACCAAAAGTATATTTTTTAACTCCCTTTTAACAAAGAAAATAATATATTTTTTTAACTTACCCTTCTTTTATATATATATATTTGGAAAATCCATTTAAGTTTTATTTGCATATAATACTATAAAATAATTAATTTACACGTAAGCATTTAATCAAATTGCATATTCAATTTACTATACAAGCAATAATTCAAGAAATTAATTTCATTCCTAATTATCATATCATAAAACATAACAGACTAAAATGGAAACAGCTAAAATAACTTTGCCTTGTTTTATGCAAAAAAAAAACATAAATAAATTAGGTGGCTTCAACTCTAATCACTTGCAACAATCAACACAAATTTCAAACACGGTAATAAGTACCTTTTAAATTACTTAATAGAGTAAATTACAACGATTTTCTTTAAAATTTGGTATAATACAAAGACTCCTTATTGTTTGAAAATTTACTACTATTACCTTGATTTTAACGGGGTTCTAACAATTAGCTCAATTCATTAGTCTCCGTTTAGTTTTCATCTATTTTATGTGGTGAACTAATTAAAATGCGCTTCGGACTAAGAATTATAATTTTATTTATTTTTAATTTTTTTATGAACTAAGTGAATAATTTTTTTTATAATTTATCATCCACCTCATTCTATTTTTTTATAATATTTCTTTAAAAAAAAATACAGCAATGCTAAAATTGACAATTCTAAACCTCCATGCAGAGATTTCGTAATTTCATCAAATATGAGAAATATTTATAATTTTTAAAAAACGACATGACATTCATAATTTTACCAAACTTGAGGGGAGCGCGTCGCAATTTAGCCTACTTAATATACATCAACACAATCCTATCCATCCTTACCAATTGAGCCAAACGTGTATTTCCATGTGTTGCTTCTGTAAAGACATTGCACCACAAAATTTGCTATACAATCAGCTTACCGATACTATGAATCGAAACAGATATTATAATTATAAATTTAAAAAATTAAGCACAAGCATTGACTGTGCAGATGTCGCAATGGGCTAATTTTCCTGTTCTTCCCCCTGTTGATATTGCACAGTTTAGACTCCTGTATATCAACAAACTACACAGTGTTGAAAAATCAAGAATTACGTAACCAGCTCTTTACTTGGAAGATAACTAGCTATAATCATCATCTAGAGCAGCAGAATTGATGAACAAACATAAGTTTCTTTCAAGAACAACCACAGAAACAATGAAAATAACCCATCAACCCAACCCCCGTCGTTTCTCTATCAAAAATTATGCCACAAGAATGAGCAGATTGTCTTTCCTTTTCAAACATACAGAGAATATACCCCACAACCACAAGCTGCAGTGCATCTCATTAAAGGTAAGCAAGAAATACCACATACCACACCTACAACAGCTTTTTCTTATTCTTCAAGTGAGAAAAACTGGTTGTTGGAACTAAGTATGCATTAAGCTAACTTCCTCACTTGCTTTATACGTACTCCTATCAGGATTCTCCTTCTACTTACCATTATAATCTCCTTTCAGTTTATACTTATGCCAATCTCAAGTTTCTCCATATACTCCTATCAACTTTCGATAATTTTTCCGTTATTCTACCATCAGAGTAGGTTCTTGGAATACCCTGTAGTCTTTTTCATGCTGTGATATGTATAGAGATTGATATTCTGTCTGGTATTAATGATCCTATGTTGTAATCACAATCAATTTGGTTTACAAGAAAAGCAAGAACAATGCCTTTCGGGTTAGTCTCTGCCTGGAACAAACGAAGGAGAAGCAAGTCTGAGGATCAGATGAATCCTTGTATTTTTCTATTTCTTAATCTGATTCTCAAACTTTATGTTCCTTCTAGTTCTAAGATCTTATTTCTTGAAAAAAAAAAATTAAAAATATATACATCTGCTTTTCAGGGTTATACAAACCTGTGGAATGCTGGCAAATTGAGTACAGAGATCCACCAGCGAAGAGACGAAATGCATCAGCAGTATTTACACTGAAAGAAATGGAAGAGGCGACGTGTTCTTTCAGTGATGAAAATCTGCTTGGGAAGGGAGGATTTGGTCGAGTATATAAAGGCACCCTAAAGTCTGGGGAGGTATGTCTCTAACTTTAACAAGCACATTCTTCATTTTATCTCAAAAATCACTGCCACACATGGACTTCGTGAAGGTTGCTTTGCTTTCATGTTTATCCACAGAATAATGTTGTTTCAATGTTTAACTTCTATGTACCCCACAAACAAGAAGAGTACACTTGAACAATTTTGCACCAAATTTACAGGTTGTGGCAATCAAGAAAATGGAACTACCACCATTCAAAGAAGCAGAAGGAGAGAGAGAGTTTCGGGTGGAGGTTGATATATTGAGCAGGTTGGACCATCCAAACCTCGTAAACCTGATAGGATACTGTGCGGATAGGAAGCAAAGATTTCTGGTATATGAATATATGCACAAAGGGAACCTGCAAGATCACTTAAATGGTTGGTTATTTAACAGCCAATGTTTCTGAAAATTCTTTCATTTATTACATTTGATCCCCGGATGTCTAAAAATGATGTCTCAGGGATTGGAGAAGTAAAGATGGATTGGCAGTTGAGGCTCAAAGTGGCTCTTGGAGCAGCAAGAGGACTCGCATACCTCCATTCTAGTTCAGATGTTGGAATTCCTATCGTTCATAGAGACTTCAAATCCACAAACATTCTTCTTGATGATAACTATGAAGCAAAGGTAAGAAAAAGTAACTTACACTCCCAACATTTTTAGCACTGTAGCCAATATGAGAGCTGTTTCTATAAGCATATGAAAACATATCATGAGAAGCTCTACAAGCAGATATCAGACTTTGGACTAGCGAAGTTAATGCCAGAAGGTCAGGAAACTTGTATGACAGCAACAGTGCTTGGCACCTTTGGCTACTTCGATCCAGAGTATACCTTGGTAAGGCTCTTTCTGTGATTAAAGGACGAAATGCAATTTCCTCTAGAAATAAACATGGCTTGTTTCTTGTTTCCAAAATTGTAAAGCAGAAACTAAATGAAGAAGACAAATAATTTCCATGAATAGGAATCATAATATAAATTAGTTCTGCTGTATGTGCAACGACTCTTCAGATTAATACTGATAGCATATACATAGGGTAATAGAGATAAGAATTATGACTTGGATAATTGAGAAGATACGAGTATGAAGTAAGAATGCAAGAATCATCATAAGCAAATATATGTCAAGTACATCTTAGTGAAACTGTAAGGTTGCACTTTATGAAGGTAAACAACAGACAATTTACATAGATTTTATATTTGTCATGTTTCCTCCCTAATCCAATTCAAAAAATAAATACATCCATACAGAAAGAGAGAACCTACTAGAGTATTGAATTTATGTTAGCTGATTAACTGATTAGTCTAGGAACAGCCGCGGCTCTTGGTCAAAAGTAATATAAAGTTTTTAATTGGATGATAAAGTTGACATCACAGATTAACCAAGATAAGAATGAAGCTAGTATAGCCACAATATAATTACAGAGCACATAATCAAGGCATTCACAGTGCCAGAATCTACCCCTAGATGACTTCTTTGGCCTACAAAATTTATGGAACCTTTGTTAGATTAGAGTGCATTTTCAAAGATCAGATTCAGAGACAACAGAACTAGGATATCTTGCTTGCAACTTGTTCATTAAGCAAGAAGATGATGTAAATCACTTGAAATGGATCCTAAGTGGATTCTATAATTAAGTGGACTTTGTTGAACCCGCCATATTAATAGATCTATTGTGCCCATCTAGTAAATTCTTGGAGTTCGTTATTCTAACATAGACCTTCTATAAAAGACTGGAGGAGGACATTCCTCTTGCTTTCTTTTTATGTTCTTTTCTTGAGATAGGAATTTGAAAATAAGAAAGAGATGGTCAATTTCTAATTTTAATTTATTAAATGGCAAGAGGGACTGAGCAATGGATATGTCTACCTTGGCAACAGACTGGGAAACTCACTCTACAGAGTGATGTATATGCATTTGGAGTTGTTTTACTCGAGCTTTTGACTGGAAGAAGAGCGGTGGACCTGAACCAAGGACCAAATGATCAAAACTTAGTACTCCAGGTACTGAGAACACATTATTGTCCTAGAAAATTATAACATATAATCAGATCAATACTATGAACGACAAATGTTAATCCGTGTAAATGGAATTCCACAGGTCAGGCATATATTGAATGACAAGAAGAAATTAAAAAGGGTGATTGACCCTGAAATGGGCCGGAGTTCTTATACAATGGAGTCAATAGCCATGTTTGCAAACCTAGCATCACGCTGCGTCCGAATAGACAGTCAAGAGAGGCCCTCAATGATAGAATGCGTGAAAGAACTCCAACTGATCCTCTGCATCAATTCTAAAGGATTGGGGACGACAATGCATACACTCAGAATGATGTGAAACCACTGGGATTATTCTGTTCAAACAGAATAAGACATGCTACAGAGTGGTTAATCCCGACTAAGGAGCTTCTCGATTTTCCTAAAACTTCAAAATCTGAAACTTTTCAAAGTTTGGAAAAATTACCACTGAGGCACGTCAGAGATGTTGATGTGTTAATAGAGCCTACTGAAGGTTCAAGATGGCGTAGTTTTCCTGAGTAATTTAAAAGCATTTAACAAAACAATAATATGCAAGCTCAAGTCTCAAGAGAAGAGTAGTAAATCCTCCAAGAAGGATCTGTTATTCTTACAACAGTTGATTCTGTTAGTGTTTTAATGTTGTCTTTTTAAATTTGTGTGGCAATAGAACAGTTAATTCTCTACAGACTCTGTACAATAATCTGTTAGCACGACAATGAACCAAAAAGTACTGCCACATACAGGCTTGATAGAATAGCTAAACATAATCAAGTTTTCGAGCAAAACATGTACATCATTCATAAATACAAGAGTATAATGCAATGGAAGTTTTAACCTTTCACTTAACTGTCCCTACTTGCATGTATTGGTGCAATAAGACCCAAGATATGAAAGCAAGAGAAGCGAAAGTAATAATAATATTCTTTTTCACTTTCCGGCCCAAGAGAAGTTATAAAAGGAGAAGCCAATAGAAATAATATGTTCTCTGAATTTTCTGGATTTAACCATATTATCCTGAGTTGAGAAAAAAAGGACAAATAAGTTTAGGGTTGTTGAATAAGCCAAGGCCAGTTTTAAGTACCGAATTAGAAAAAGAACTCAAGACGGATTGAGTGAATGTAAAAGCAAACCTTCAGGAATATATATTGTACCATTGGAATGGACATGTATATGAATCTTTAACTTCAGTGATGATATAGCTTCAGAAATGATAGAGGGATGGGAATAGTTTGAGGTAAGGTGTTACAGAGATGAAAGAAGTGCTTACAGAGATTGGAGGCTCTTTATGAATTACTCACATGTTTTCAGGTAGCACTTTTTATCTAATAAATATTCTCTCTCAGAGTTGGGAGTCTGAGGACTAGAAGGATATCAAATAATTTAGCAGTTTACCAGGCATGTTAAAAAGAAGAAGAGAGAAGAAACAGAATTGATTAACCTGAGTAATGCAGAAATGAGATAAGTCATATAGGCACATTAAAAGCAGCAGCAGAGAACGACAACAATCAGCATATATACAAGCCTAGAATTAGTACAACTCCAGAACTTCTCTGATGCAATATCATGGTCAAGAGAGCAAAACAAACATCGTAAGGTATTTCTATTTCCTCGTGTATAGTGTACAACAATACAGAGCAGGTGCCGAAGCTAGTTGTGTAAGCTGTAGTAGGACCATCTAGACATAATCTTGTCTTTTTACCTCAAATAAGCCATTATCTATACTGATCAAGTAGGTTGCTCACTAGTAGTATCTAGTTCAGAAGCATTCTCAGAGACAGGAAGTTCTTTGCGCATCAAGTGCCTACGCCTCTGTAATGTTAACAAGGTCAAGATGCTATCTGTCTTAACAATGCTGTAACCTGCTTTTGTGTACATGTTGAATGGACCTTCATCAACAATTCTGCAATGCAGATAAACCTCTCTTGAGGAACTCATTTTTGTTATAAGTTCCTCTCCCGCTTTCAGTAGATGCCAGCCAATGCCTCTCCTGGAAGATGTTTTTTACATGGAGGCTCAGACACATAATTAAGAATCAACAATGTATCTAAAAAAATGAATTTTTGGAAAATTCAATTAACATACAATATTCATGCATTAAGGCTTAATATTTATCAAGATAAACAAACATTTCCAGCCAAACATTGTTAATCCTAGGATCTTCAGTGTTTTCATTAAATCGCAAGGATGCATATTTTTATAGGCAATATAAAGGGTTAAATGCAATTTACCCGCTTATGATATGTGAAATGAGCAAATACCCCTGTGAAAAAAAGAATTAGCAAATTACGCCTTGTGTTTCAAAAAATAAAGCAAATTACCCCCTCCCCCCTACCATGGTTTAGATAGGGGGTAATTTGCTTCATTTTCCAAAACATAGGGCGTAATTTGCTATTTATTTTCACAGGGTTTTTTTTTTCTCATTTTTAATTTCACAGTAAGTAAATTGCATTTTTCCGCAATTATAAACTCAATAGCTGAATTCTATCTCTAACTGCCAACACTCCAAAGAGGACAACTAAATGCAGCCTCCAAGAGCAAATTACTTAAAAGCACAAATGAAACCTCAAAATTTGCTGCTGCTAACAGATCAAGAATATAGCAGTTCAGAGAGGCAATGACATTTTTTAGTCAATCCAACAAGCATACACTTTGTTTTGTGACCAAGAACTTCATGTTTAGACCTAACTTAGATCTCGAACAACATATTTACCCAAAATGTACTCCACAAGATCAAGAAACACAAGAAAGTTACAGCAGAACCAATCGATTCGAAGAATAGATGAGTACCAAATTACAGAAATCGGGACTAAATACCTTCGAAGTGGCTTCCTCACTGCCATGTTACATATGTATGGTGAATTCTTGGGAGGAGTAGGTGTCGGAGGATTAGCATTTGCCCCCTTTTTATCAAAAGTCAATTCCACCGTTCCTGCCAACTCAAAATCCTCCTCCCCATTTTCCCTATAAATTCCAAGAAGCGTGGCACTGTAAGGCATCGTCGCTCTCCTCTCAATCAGGTAATTCTTGACCAAAAACTCCAGCAATTTCACATAACCTGTGGCCATCATCATGGATTCAGCGAAAGACTCCGACAGTAAGGTCACAGTCATGTCCATTTCCTCTTCCCTCATTAGACGAACCCAAAGAAGCCCAGATTCCAATTCTTGATGGTAGCTATAGTTTCCAAGAAACTCGAGATTCTCGAGCTCTTCATTCGTCAGAAAACGCCCAGTTTG
Organism: Sesamum indicum; assembly: GCF_026168435.1. Classification (NCBI taxonomy): domain Eukaryota; kingdom Viridiplantae; phylum Streptophyta; class Magnoliopsida; order Lamiales; family Pedaliaceae; genus Sesamum; species Sesamum indicum. The sequence goes on along the minus strand of NC_142664.1, from coordinate 20,241,587 downwards.
AAGTGGGTTTGGGACTGACGAAGAGGAAGATGAAGAGGAAGAGTGGGAGGCTGAGACTGAGAGGGAGAGATTACAATGGTTACGTTTCGGAAACCTGAGAAAAGCATGGTGGTGGTGTTTTGCGACGGAGAGGAGGTGGCGGTGCCGATGGGGCTGGGACTGCAAGGAGATGGAGACGGAAACTGTCCTCGCCATTGGAAATGGAAGAGCTGAAGAAGAGATGCTACGAAGACACATGAGATAGATAGATTGACAGTTGTATACTGTTGATCAGTTCCTTCTATGCTATATTTTTGGGTTGTCTTTTCACATATTGGAAACTCATCAGTTAGAATTTCACAGTCTGTGTGTGTATTTATAAAATTTAATATGAATTTAGTATAATGCTTATATATTTTATTTAATATAAATTTATTGTGTTATTAATTTATTGTATTTATACATTTATAAATTAATTATATACATTATATTGATGTAATATATATTCGTCATTTTTATTAAAAAGAAAAAGAAAAACAACACATTCTTTAAAATTACGTTGGAATAAAACGATTAATATTTAAAAAAAGAATTTAGAGTAGGTATTTAAATAATTTTATATTAAATAAATTTGATCAAATACAACATAAACCTTGGGAATACGAGCAAGATTTTCATCTTAGCGTTTGTTCGCCATAACGTCTTCAAAAAGGATTGTGCATAAAAAATACTGAAACCTTGCTCTTCGATAGTATCCCGATCGTTATTTCATATTTTTTATAGTATAAAGTTACCCAAACGAGTTAGGAGAAATTATCATTATGGATTTAATTCCTTATCTTTTTTGAGAGAGAAGAGAGAATAACTTCAACTCCATCGATCTAAATACAACATTAATAAATAGATTTAATATACTTTATATGGTAAAATATTAAGAAAAAGAAATAAAGATTAAATACAATTATCATTTCTAAAATATTCACCCCACATCAATTACCCCCTAAAATATTAAAATTTTAAAAAAAAATCATGACCTTTACTTTGTAAGTATAAAAAATCTATTTTATCCTTACAAAAATTGCTTTGTGAAAAAAAAAATAAAGAGATTTTTAACATACCAAAATCACTATTTGTTTAATTTTAGTTTCACTTGTTCATCGAGCTTTTTTTATTTTGTAATTCTAAAGTACTTATAGCTCATTATATTTTAGTTTTACTTATTTGTCAAACCAAGTATTTAGAATTATAAAAATAAAATAAGCTTCAAATACTTTAGAATTTACGAAAAAATATGTTTCATTTCTGTCAGCAGACAACAATATAAAAATATATATTCATTGCAAATGCATAATAATAACAAAACAACAATGCACCATTTCTAGTACAAACCATAATATTCAAAAAATAACACATTACTTTCCCAGAAAGTACATGTGCCCCCAAACTCGTTTAGATTGTAGAAACATGCTCAGAAAAGAACCCACATAAGCATGCTCAACAACATCAAGAAATAAGCATCAATGTACTAAGCATACTTTGTTCGGGTCGAAATAAACGTAACTTTTTTGATCGGATGAACTGATCCTCCAAGCGGTTCAAGATCGCTACCTCTCGCAAACTGATGTAAAGGTTCTGAAAAAAAAAGAATCAGATAGTTAAGCTTGCTGGGGTAGCCCCCAACTAAGACCCTCCAATGTTTAAGTCTGTGCTTGGTATCAAGGTCGCGAATAAGTAGGTCGTCGTTGAACTAGCGAGCCTAGACGATCTAAATAGAGGAGTAAAAACGGCGTACCATAAATGCACTGAGCATAGAGTATTTATAATGTATAAAGGGGAGTTTCGTTGCCCGATTGACGCCTGCCACGTGTCCTGAATTATTGGAGGTGGGGCGCTGAACCTTGAGGGATAAAATAGTCTTTTTCAGACAAAATTAGGGTTATACCAATCACTTTGTGATTGCAATTTTTTTTCATTTGCAATTCTAATATGATTGCAATATATGTCGAGATGATTATAATATTTTGTGATTGCAATTACGGCAACATGTATGTTTTATTGCAATTTATGAGCTCTCGTTATATTTATGCATGCCTTGAAAATTTCATAATAATATGTATTTATTATAATTTTTGTTGAATATGTGCAATATGATTTTGAGTTATGAATTTTTGGATATTTACATTTGGGTGCTCGTGTATTATGTGGGCATTATATTATTTTTGTGGAGATAATTTATGGCAATGGTGGTAATTAATGCACTATCCCAATTTTTTTTAGATCGATGTATTCTTAGGCCAATTTTTGGAAAAAAGATCATCTATTATTTTTATTGGGGATATGGTTCGTTATTTACCACCAAAGGATCAAATTATCTCAACATGATTCACCAAATATTAGTGTAGCACATGGGGGGTTGATTTTATTTTGTTTAATTCATATTGCATATCGCATGTATGCGGCATTTAAATAGACATGGCGCTTTTTTATTCTTGATCAGTAAAAAGTTTATTATGACTTTACCTAATGGAAGATGATTATTAGCCGAGTTACAAAATTTTCAATTCCGCAGGGTATAAAAAATAATAAGTAATTTACTTGGATTGAGAATAAAAATATAAAGATCAGTACCAATTTTTTTAGGCAAATCTAGAGATCTTAGATTTATTAACTATTTTATTTAAGTTAATTAATGGTGAGATGGATAATTGGCTAACATTGTCACAATGTCGCGCTAACAATTAATGATGGACCAAGTAAAATTTGCACTTTTATACTTAAGCTACAAACTAGAAAATATGACGGGGGAGTTGTTAAGCTCTACTCTAAAATATGAGCTCACTCATCCTTAAGTTGCTAATTGAGCTAACTTATGGATATCTATTTTGTCTTCAACTAAAGAAATCACCAAACTTGGAGTTGATTTTTTAGAATTGAAAATACAAAATTGATGCACTTGTTGCTCATGTCGAATCAACTAAAGTGTTGTTGGATTAAACAAAGACTAGCATGAGATGTGCAGACTTGGTCCACAAAGTAATAATCATGTCACTTTTGTATGGGCAAGTGACACTAACAAATGTCAAAGTGCTATGAGAAAAATTAGTCACTTGTATAATTAAACTGAGAGGAAGTTTGACTCAGTAAATGTTGTCTTATTTGTTTTGTTAAAATCTCCAATTTTATGTGGTAAGACCTTGCACAAAATTGGAGATTGAGCAAAATAACTATTGTCAGTGTTGTGCACTAATAAACAAAATTGTGGCATAGCGAACAAGATGAGGCATTGACTGCCAACCCATGCTCATTGATTGATACGAGCTCTAGTCTTTAAGAGTCATGCAAAAGTTAAAGGAGCTACTCTAAAGAGTTGTGCAAAATGCACTAGTAACCTGATATAGTCTAATTAAGTTGACAACACTTTTACGACATTTGTTGTATGCTTTGACTTATCCATCCTAAATGCACTTTTTGACTTATTTGCATATATATTTCTTCTTTCATTTCATATGTGATGGCAAATGAGGTTTTTTGAATGACAATTTTAGCTAGAATAAGTCACTTGGTTAACTCGTTTAAGTCAACCTCCATGACAAAGATTATGTTGGTCAGAGGATATCACTTGGTTCACTAGCTAAAAAATTATTCTTCCATGAGATTGACCATGTTAGCTGGGTTCACCCACTAAAATCATACCTAAGGAAGATTATGTTAGCTAAAAGAGGCCATTTGGTTAACTCGCTAAAGGTTACTATCATTGAAATTCTTTCTAGCGAAAAGAGCTCACTGAAAAATAAAGTGGGCTATTGAAAACTTCTAAACCTTATCGACTAAATATATGCGGACTATGAGTATGAAACATTGCTTGATGCAATAGTATTTCTCATGTTGTTGATCAGTGCAATCCCATCTCATCAGTTAAAAATCGCTAATGTTAGCAATTTTTTACAAGGATAGAGAATTATAGGATGTGAACATTATGGTTCCATATACTGATAGGAAGCGAGAGTATCATGTCTGATTGTAGTAGACAAATACTGAGGAATTTAACACTGCAAATTAATCATGATTCTAAATATTTAGCAGCTATATGAGTTTGCAAAAAGAGAAAAATCAAATATCACTAAAAATGTTTGGTGCAAGATCATTTAGATGGAAATTTTTTAATGTAGCCTACAATATGGAAAAGTATCTCTACGAAGTTCTCCGATTTTGTTGATATGGTAGCAAGCATCTGGCATGTTCCTAATGAATTGATAAGATATGAATAAAAGTTCATAAAGAAATTAGTTATGCAATATGAATTTCTTAATAGGAACCTTTTTGAAATATGTGGGGTCATTGGGAATCTTAACTATGAGAATGAAAATTTTTAAAGGAGGCACTCATTTCTTTGTAATGAAGATATTTTATTCATCTCTAATAGTAGGAGATAATTAGGGGTGGCAGACGAGTCGAGCAGGCTCGTGAGCTTGATTTCGAGGTCGAGCTCCTTTGTTCATCAGATTCGCGAGCTCTTTCTTTTATATATATTTTTATTCTTAAAATTTTTCTATATTTAATTTCGTATTCCATACTTTATGATTTTTTACTCAAAATTGATCATATATTATAATTATTAATCAATATCATACATTTTATTTTGGATAATAATAAATTATGTATTTTTATTTATACATTTAATCTTTATACAAAAATATATTTAATCAACAACTTAGTAAATTATAATTTTTTATAAAATAATTATTTAATATGACACATATAAACTTTATGTTATATTTTAATATATATTTATATTGTGTCATACTTTTTTTAAATTGACAAGTAATTCACTTATGATTTTTTTTTTTATCTATTTCTGAGTTTTGAATTTATATCAAGATACATGCTTTACATTATGCAATCTATTTTATTACTTATAAATTTATATCGAAATTTAGTGATTTCTATGAATTAATCTAAAAATAATGATAATAATAATGATGGTTGAATAATTTTAATTATTTTAATTATTAGTTTATAATATATATATATATATAATAAAATAAAAAAATTAATCAGCAATCACGATATCTTAAAATTTGGGCACCCGATTCATAACAAATTTAAATATATATAAGAATGTCCATTAAATAATTGGTAACTCCCCGATGAGCGGATGTCTTTCTCTTTGAGCGCTTCCTTTCGACCTCATTTCATCCGCCGTCTGAACGAATCTCAAGCCGTCATTTGCAATAAGGAAGGTGTCTGCTATGGTGCCGGTCAAGCATGAAGCGAACAGGTTTCCATTGCATCTCTTTAGATCACTTATTTGATTTTGTTGCTCTTCAATCTTTTTCTATTTCTGTTTTGAATGAAGTTGACTCGAGCTCGAGCTTGACCTCGATGGAAACTGAGCTGATGAGCTCGAGCTCATTATACATAATTGGAGTAGAGCTCGAACCGTAAGAGCTCGTCGAGCTCAAGCCCATAGGAAAGAAATTTGAGCTCGAGCTCGAGCTAATAAAAAATGGTCGAGCTCGACTCGTTTACAGTCCTAGAAATAATTGAAGCAACTCAAAAGTCAGTTGGAGTGTTTGACTAGAACAATGATTCTCAAATCAACAAATAATGAGAGAACATTAAAAATGTTCTCTAGCAGAAATGTGAGATAGAACGAGTATCCTCCATAATTATTATATGAATGCTGATAAGTCAAGTTTGAGAATTAACTCACTTAACACTTCAAATGGACAATTGCTTAAAGGGGATTGATAACTCTAACGACTAAAAACGAGCTAAGACAGTAAGTTGATCTTCTATTTACATGTTAGATCATTGAAAACATATGGTTTTAGATATCAAGTGCAAAGTAGACAGTTTATTATGAGTATAAAGGTCAACTGAGGGCGAACTATTCGCACCTAATTGAGGGGTGTAGTTTTGAGACAATCTTTATGATGGTGATAATTGTCTAAATTCGTCATAGTCACTATCACCATTTTCATCTAGGTTGATGACAAGAAGTGAACATGACGATCAATGTGAATCTTCTAGTTAATTCAAGTAGTGTGGCAAGCGTAAGACTGATGCTTGAAAGTTCCATTTATAACTTGAATAATTATCCAAGTAGTGATGATATCAATTCCATCGAGCTTTCTTTGATAGGCTTAATGATGATCTCGATGATTACCAAGTATGTCAAGATAGTGAGAGAATCCAGATCTCACTGCCATGTGGGAGAGTTTGGCGGTTAGAAGTTATATGGAGATATCGCTAAATAGAGTGTGTCTTTCACATAGAAATAGGAGAAAGTATGTACATACTTAGTGTTCAGATACTAAGATTATATTTGTGTCTTCCTATATCCTTATTGATACTCCATAATTACGACGTTCTTAGTCAAATAAGATGCCTTAAGATTGAAAGAAGAAAAGAAATGCTAATGAGTATTAATGAGTAAGCGCTATAAAATATTAGATGCACAATAAGTGTGCTCAACTAATCTTGTGAGTATTAGAATGGTGAGTAGATACCAAATTTATCCTTCATGCACACTGTATGATCTAACTAAGTGATCGATAGGACATCTATGAATGTAACCTAATATCAACTGAAGACTATTTGGTCGTAATGCATGTTGCACTGCACATATACAAGACTATGTATTCTTCAGGCGCCAAGTATTATTGGAGGACCTAGTATACAAATACCAGATATTATTAATGAGACGTGATCATAATCAAGTTGTTCTCCAATATGTTTTACGAGCGGTATGATAACATATTCGTTTTACCTAGTATTGGAATGTATGAAGGCATGTTAGCAATAAAAGATCATGTAGAACTTAATCCTTGTGGCTTGTGAGAACATGTGATTGGTACTAAATCATGAAATATCACTCGGCCTTGATTGGCCCTCTCACACGGGTAATTGCCTTGGTCTTGTGATAACGAGTTGGATAAGATTTGAAAGATCATTTCTCATTAATAAGTCAAGTGATTGATCTCCGTCGCACTTGAAAAGTACGGAATGATAATTTATAATGAATAGTTGCTTAACTAGAGGAGGTAAGATGAGATATATATTTGATCGATTATGAAGAGTAGCTATATTTCATAAAAGGCCTAATTTTTAGCTGAACGTGCGAACTAGTAGAAGGCATTAAATGAGTGACTGACTGGCAGTGCACAAGTTAGGCGCTCGGATTAAAAGTGATGACATGCCCAAATTGAGTGGGAGATCCATCACAACATGTATTCATACTATATGTGCTTTGAGACAGCCTCTTATGAGAAGTGACTAAATGGGTCCCTGCTTTGTCACCGTGTGAAATCATATTGTTTCTTGTACCTTTTTAGACTTTGTACCATGTCATGAGGTGCAAGCTTGATACTTTTTCATGATATCCAATGGCCAAGCTAGATTCGATTTGTCGAAACATGTCGAGAAAAGCTGTCAAGACCAAGTTGATTGGCATGAGAGTTCGAGGAAGAACCAAGTTGGTAATGCACTAGTGTTCTATCGTTCATAGCCTGGACCACTATGTTGGATACTGTCCAACCAGTCATGAACATAGATACATATTTGAGTGGATTAAGCATCCTCTATTTATGTATTTAGGAAACAAATATGCTTGATTAAGTGCATTTACATAGTTTAGGGTACACAACAAATTGTTGAGTTGTAGGGGTATGTTAGTTCGACGATGACTTAATATAACTCTTTTCATTATTCTTTTTCGGTTGGTCGCACACCTCATTTTCGATATGAATGGATGAATGTGAGATTGAAAAACTAAGATGATGGATATCAATGGAGATTGAGTCAAATATGTTTGGGCGGGAGATGTTGAATATTGAGTTGGATTTGTGGACCCGTGCCACAATATGCATTCATATTTATTATATGAAGTCTCTTAACTTAATTTTGGAATAAGGACTCTAAGATAAATACTATATGAGAGAGTTGGAGTCTCCCAAATATATATTTTGATAAGGACTAATTTGGATAAACCTTATTTGAGATAGAGTTTGTAATTTCCAAATATATGTTGGGATTTGAGGTGTGTAAACAAGTGAATTATCTAGTCAATTTACTAACATGAGTAAGACATGTTTGTGGTTTGTACAAGATTTAAAGCAAGATCCAATTGGGGGGAGGGGGGGCTTTGAAAATGTTCGTAGGATGCTCTTTAAGGCAACGGAAAAGTTGATGTATTCGTGATCCAATCAAGACATAAACTTGTAGACGAGCTAAATTTGGATACATGAATTGACATACTTGTGTTGCTACAGGTGTCATCTATTCATGATCATTTTGATGTGACTATATATTTAGTATGCACATAAATTATTATTCTTGCACGATTATATATGTTATGAATTATACATCGTCAAATCTAATTATTTAAATGCACTATAACGAACTGCTTAAACACATAAATCCCATCAATAAATTTCTCAATCACAAAAAAAAAAAAAATACTATAACCAATATTATTATTTTTAAATATAATAATTGTGGTTTTATCGTAATAATATTCTAAAAGAATATCACGATTTTCTAATCATAAGAATATATATATTAAAAAAAAAATTGTATTTTATAACTTTATACGTGCATGTTTACTTTAAAAATAAAAAATTAAATGATTAGTATACTTTTAATTTTTATATATCGAAAGAATATTATTTTATTACCACATTTTACATGTAAGTTAACATACAATATATATATATATATATATATTCGAAATTTAAATAGAATTACATAAATTTATACATAATTTAATATAAGTATAATTGTATTTTAGGTCCCAAAAGATTAGAGAATTTGTACTTTTAATCTTCTTTTATGAAATTAATATCTTTTAATTGTTAATCACAGCAAGTGTGATCGCATGTACTAATTCTCTAGGATCAAATATGTTCAATTTTGGGATCATATCTACAATTTTCTTTTGACAAATTATAATTTTGGTCCTACAGTTTATGGGGCGGATCCTCACTTGACCCGCAGGCCATTCCTAAACCCTAGTCGTCCATACCCATTCAAGCTGCTTGCTCAAGCCTCAAACTTTAAATCACCTCCATTCCTCTCCGCGACGTCCGTCGCCGGTACCGCTTATATACCGGCGATCCGCGGAACTGTAACCGCTACCGTCTTAAAGTGGACGGCCAAAAAGCTCAAGTTTTCTCCAGCTATTTCATTGGGTAAGGGCAGTTTCTTTCCGTTTATATTAGGTTTTTTCAATTTTATAGCTCCTTTCTGTCCTTGAGTTTTGAGTTTGTATGATTTGTTTACGGTATGGTTATTTTTTACAGAATGATTGCGTGTTATTTGGTGATTTATTATTGGCTTGCTACGTTAGCTTTTGTGCTTTGCTGTTGTTTAGGAGCCTTTCCTCTCATAATATTATTGTCAAAATTGCGCTTGTGCAGCAAGAACTGCAGACTTCTGTATAATTTGAGTTCGATTTCTAGTAATTGAGCTGAATATTTTATCCATTTGCTGTAATCGATCATTGCTTACTTTTTAATTTGACTTTTATCTGTTGTTTAAGGCTCTAGTAGTATGTCTTCAATTATGGATTTAGAGCGGAAACTAGAATCGGTCTGTTACACGTTGTACTTCTTTTCTTTAAGTTCCAGTTTTGAAGCTTGAATATAATGTCAATTTTCCCCAAGTTGATTATTCTGTCTTTCAATGATATGCAGAAAGTTTTCCTCTTTACAACGGCTCATGGCCTGTGTATGATTGTTTGTTCTACATGCATATATTGCATATTTATGTTTTCATGAGGGTAGGATAGTTATGCAAATTTTTGTTGCGGTAAACCTGGCAATTATGTGGTTAATATTTGATTGCTATTTTTTATTCTATTCTTTTTAATAATTCTAATATTAAAAATCATATATAATAACAAAAATAACCTGTTCAATAAAAAAATACAAAAAAATATATAGTTTCACTAACCTGTTGCAGCCAGAACTCTATTTGGGGGAAAAAGAAGTAAAAATGTTTCTTTTCGACAAAGGCTTATTTATATTGATATAGGAGGGCATAAATGACATTGCCCCAAGCCCGAATTGACCAAAAAGCAAAAAATATGATCAATGTTCGCACTTCAACACGTGCAACACAACCACCGTAAAAAATACACAAGTAGGATTGTTTGCTGAGTTTTATAAAATACAGGATTTTAGCTTTTTTGTTGAGATAAGGGTGCTTTTTTGCATTTTACCCAATAAAATATGAGAACACCCAACAAAGATTTATGTTAAAGAAAAATAAAAAGAAAAAGGAAAGAAAGAAAATCAATTGCAGAGAGGCAGAGCGGAGCTATGGCGATGGAAGCTCAGGCCAGGGTGAAGAATTTGCTGTGGGCTGTATACTATCAATCAAGACCACCCTCGGGAGGAGTTGCAAGGCCAAGTTATCACCTTTTACCACCCATCCAACCTCCTCGTCCTTCATATCCTTCCAAAATCCAAATTTTGTGTAAATTTTATGTACAATGCTAACTTTAAATGAATATGCATGCAGGAAGAGAAATTGACGAAATGGACGAATAGAGGCACAGCTTAATGCAGGACCATGTAGTTGTTGTTTTGTATTTTGGTTCATTTCATGGGTTTCTGGATGACAACAATACAATTTGTTTTAGGAAAATCTGGAGAACAGGCGGGATAAAGTCTTGGAATGATCAGTCTGTTCCATGCATGTCGATCAACTGTGTTATCAAGGACTAGCCTGTCTGTTACAAAGAGTACGACTCGTAAATATATTTTGCCTTCATGGAGAAAAAGCTTGCACCATTCAGGTTCTAGAACAGTAAATTTGGAATTGTTGTTTACAAGATTTCAGCTTCGGTGCTATTCATCAAAAAAGTCTAGTGGAGGTAGTTCCCGTAAGCGGAAACTTGACCCCAAACCAGTAATGAAGGACGACAAGGAAGCATTTTTTGTTGTCCGCAAGGGTGATCTTGTGGGAGTTTATAAAAGCTTAAGTGATTGTCAAGCTCAAGTTGGAACATCGGTAATTACTAGTTCTCCAAACTTTGATGTGGATTTACTATGAATTCCTTTTTGATTTTATGGGCATTCTTGTGGTGATTCATAAAATTTGTAAGCCCCTTAAATCTGATTGTGCATGTGATCGTTCTCCAAATTGTTAATCTTTCCATTTTGTCTTCCTGTCCTATTAAGGATGCTTCACATTAATGGCTGCTTGCTCATAATATATCCCCTTTTCCCAACTTACGTCCATCTAACACGTAAATAAATAGTGTAGTCGTAAAGACCTACCATGTCTGTGACTATGTCTTGCTTGGTAAACCATCTCAAGTGAATCAGATACTGGACATAATACCTGAAATACATAAACAAATGCCAAAACTTTGCATGATCAACTTTTGGTTCATTCTGGGGTGCTTTATAAACTTATCTTTTATTTGCTTCCATTTTGCGAAACCATTTCTGCCAACTTGTGGATGTTTTATGGTTTACTCATTTTCTGGAATTGTCTTATGGAGATACTTCCTGAAAGCAGTCCTATTTTCATAATTTTCACTCTATTGTTCAAAAGCTATACATCATTGTCAGAAGATAAGACTTCATTTCTGGAGAACTTATTTCATCAGAAACAATTAACACAGTCATGTTCTCTTAAAATGAAATACCAAGTCGCCTATCAGCTCAATTGCTAAAGTTATGCCTCACTAGTCCAATTTCTGGTTTTCTACACATTCCCTAGTGAACATTGTGAAAACATTTTTATGAAGTATTTTTCAAGTGAAGATGAAATGAACCCAGAGATAGCATTAGAATCTTTGTAGTGAACATCCATTGATGCTGGAAATTCAGGTAGTAAAGCTACCTACCTTTTCAGTGTGCTGTTGAAATCCATTAATATATAAAACATATACTTGAATAGCGTCATAGTGAACTAAATAAGGTAACAGGCGAATATATACCCTGTAGTTGCTCCCGCAGAGTCTGAGAAACACAAGATCAACATTTAATCCCCATCTGATTTTATCTTTTTTCCCCCTAATACCATCAATGGTTAAACTGGGAGATTTGGTGTGGAATTTCAGAGACATTGCCATGAACTCCTAATACAGGCAATCCTACACCTCCTGTGGTGAACCATGTTCTGCATAACATTTTCTAGTATGGATGTTATAGGAGCAAGTTTATAAAGTCCGTTTAACTTGTCATCTTTATTGAATTTACACCGCTTATTTTCCTCATTCCTACCTAATGAGAACACAGTCTGTCAGTGCATTAAGACATAATAGTTATAGGGAATGAATGCATATTATTACCAATTTGATTAAGGGCCAAGCACTTACCATGACTATTTAGAAATCTGATATTGTGGACACTTTCAGAAACATTTACTTTTGTTTTTTTTATTTTGTCGAATCCATGATTCTTCCTTTTAGATTGTGCTGGTTTTATCAGTTGCAGGAACTGCATGTACGGGTTTGCGGATCCTTAACCTGTAGAATGTACGTTAAAACTAATAAAGAATAAACCAAGTTGAGAATCGTGTTTAATAGAGAATCTTTTCACATGCTCAGCTTAGTTACCTGATTGGTTTTTTTCCTTAAATTCATCCGTAGAACGGTAGAAGTTTCAAATAATACTTTTTGTATGAGTTGGCATTAACTCTCTGTCTCTTTCTCTACTTATCTCGAACTATCCAGAGAGTAAAACCTGTTGCATTGTTATAATATGTTAGCTAATTTAGATATCAAATTGTGGTTTATCTGATGTCACTTTGACATACTTGTCTCCTTCAAGTCTCTTTGAAGTAGTGGGTAATTGCTGTGTATTAATCAAGTTACTTGACTCTTCTCTTTATTTCCTGGCAGATATGCGACCCTGCTGTCAGTGTGTACAAAGGTTACTCCATGCCCAAGGACACTGAGAAGTATCTTATATCTTGTGGGCTTAAAAATGCTCTTTACTCAATCAGAGCTTCTGATCTTACTGAAGAACTTTTTGGCACTCTTGTCTCATGCCCTTTCCAGGTCAAGTGATCCATAAATATTTCTGACTATTTTTGTTAATCCTCCTATTTGGTAAAGTTATACTTTCTCGATGATTAAAACTGTGTAAAATGGATTGAACATGCTGCGGTGTGATTTTGATGTTCTTAATCTTCTTGGAGATGTTTATGGTGCATATGGTGCTTTATTGTGTCCTTTTAACATAGTGTTGACATTGGGCCTTGGTCTATCTGGAGGTCTGTTGGTGAAAATTCGTCATATCCTGCACTGGAGAGAAAGAGATATTGCTTGTTAATCATGATTGATCCCCCCATATGAATCATGCTATTCATTTCATTCACTTATTTTATTGCTGGGTCTTTCTCTAATAGAATCAAATGCTTTTGCCTTTACCAATAGTAGAAATTAAGTCATAGATTGTATGTTCCGCAAACTCAATGCTAGTTACATTCTCTATTGTGGCGGAGTCAACAAAATTTATGGCATATGTTTAAGAATCCTGTGTGGCCTTGTAACGAGGAAAATCTGGGTATGAAAACATAATATTGTGAATACTACTGTTTTTCAGTTACTTACATAATATTTCATAATTTTGCATGTTGCAGCCTTCTTCTTCTAGAGGTGAAACATCTAGTGAGCCCGTGACAAAGAAGAGGTCACAGGAAGCTCTGTGGTCGGAATATGGGGTAAGAGAGATCATTATCCAATGTCTGGTTGATTCTCAGTCACTAGATTGCACAAGGTGCAGCAAAATTCAAGATATGGAGTTCTTCCTTAACATGTATAAGCAGAAAAAAAGAATATCTGCAATCTTTCTTTTCCAGATACCTGTCATCATGGAGTGTGTCAGGCTGAAGATTTTCTAGTATAAATACAATATAGTGAATTAGCACATCTCCCACTTCCCAACTTCCATAGAAGGAAAAAGAGAAAATGAGAAAAAGAAATATTTGCTTTTAACGGGAGAAAAGAAGTGTCTTGTAGAACATCTTTACATGTGTGAGAAGTTATGGTGCATTAGTTTGTGTTTTGTTACTAATTCAAGTGTTCCGTTGGCTATAAATAATCTCTGGAGTCATGCAACTCTACACAAACTTACTAGTCCCTCTGTTTTCAATCATTTAGCATGGAGGACATGTTTGGTTTATAAACTTTATACTTTGCAGGAGGCTGTTGGACCTATGTTGACTTCAAATGATGCCTTAACAAAGCATTTCAAGTTAGAGCCTCATAGAGTCGACCAGAATCAATCAGTTTGTGTGAGTGGTCCATGATTGGGCATTTCATAATAAACGACGCTTTCCTCTTGTATTAGTTAGCTAAGAGCCCCTCTAAATGTTGCTGAACTCATGGTTAAAAAGAATCTTAGAAACCTTGTACAATTCAGGTAATAAGTATCTGAAAGAAATGAATCATCTTTCTATATTCTAAAAGGTGATCCTTGTACTCCTTAACAGCGGTCTTGCACTCTTGAGTTTGACGGAGCTTCGAAAGGAAATCCTGGACAAGCTGGGGCTGGAGCTGTACTACGATCGGATGATGGAAATTTGGTAAGTAAATGCTTGTTTGAGAGGTTGTGTGTCTTTATTGCTCTGGTGATAACATATAAATCTAACATTTTTTTCATGTTAGATTTGTAGGTTGCGTGAAGGCTTAGGCATCGCCACCAATAATGTTGCTGAATATCGTGGCTTTATATTAGGGTTGAAATATGCACTTGGAAAAGGTTTTACAAGTGTTCGAGTTCGAGGTGACTCCAAACTTGTTTGCATGCAGGTATATGTCCCCTTTACCCCGTTCAAGTGTTACTGCACGCAAGCTGATGGGATGGGGAAATGGTCATCAAGTGCTATATGTTAAATATGTTATCAACTATTGGTCTACAGATACATATTCCAATTCTCTTGTTCAATGCACACAATTGCCACACGAATTTTCCATGCCTCCAGCCTTTTGCTTTTCTTAATAAATGTCGCATCTAAGCAATGATTTCATGTACAGATTCAGGGACTATGGAAGGTCAAAAACCAAAATATCTCCAGCTTGTATGAAGAGGCAAAAAAATTGAAGGATAGGTTTCTTTCTTTCCAAATTATTCACATTCTAAGGGTAAGATCAGAAGCAAGACATTCTCTCTGCTTAGTTTAACTCAGTTTGTCCCGATTAATCCACCTTGCATATATCAGTCCCGTTATTGAAACTAACGTGTTACTTTTATCCTCTTGAAGGACTTAAATTCTGAGGCCGATGCCCAGGCTAACTTGGCTGTCGATCTTGCTGGTAAGAGCTTCTTCCCCTACCTGGCCTACCATATTCTTATTCTGTTATCAAACTCTATCCATCAATTCATTTGGATCTCTACATGACTGCAGAGGGACAGGTTCAGGAAGAGATTGATAAATAGCTCTTCCAAGTCAAGATCAAGAACGCTGAACCCGCATGGCTCTTCCTCTCCGAGGTCTTTAATTTTAGGTGTTGATTAGACTCCTCGGATCGTAATCCAACAGCTGCTAACACCAGTGCATAAAAAAGGAATTCTTTGTGTGAAGTTTCTTGTTTTATCTCCATATTTATTCGCTGGTTGTAACCACTTAATCTGCAGGCATTATTGATATTACCGCAATTTTGAACAGTTTAATTGGGCTGTAAAGTAGTATTAGGCTTTTGGCTCTTAGTTCTCTCGCATGATCTCATTCTCATCGTACATAGCCAATACAAAGTAGTCGGAAAACAGTGGGAAGATGTAACTTTCTTGGGTTATGCAATGGAACAATTGTGGCTGCCTGCTGCCGCTGCATTTTATGCATATTGTGCTTAATCTCATTTTCTTCCCCCAATGATAAATGCTTTTTCATGTGTGGATATATTAGAAATATGTATGTATATATATGTTATTTGTATAAAAATTATGTCATTATTTTATTTGAAAAGAATATGTTATGTATGGATTTAATATTTTTTTCTGATCTTGTACCCAACCAAATATGGCCCTTTGTGGAAGCAACAGATTGCTAAGTTAGTAATAAGCCAATTTGGGATGTATATAGATTTTTTCAGTTTTTTTTGTTAATATTAACAATTTAGATGAATTTTGATTCACGAAGGATTTTTTTGTTAGATAGAAGCAAAGTTTAGTGGTGTTAAATATAATTTTTCAAACTATAGAAAATTTATGTATAAGTATACCAAATTTTAAGGGAGGGAAATGTAATTATCCCTAAAATAAATAGGGGAAGGGTTCCACTTTTTTTTGGTTTATAAGGACTTCTTGCCCTACCAAAGTAATTCTGTCGGTTCATACTTAATTTAATATAGGAAAAGTTGCATTTTAGATCTTATTGGACAAGAGAATTTGCACCTTTGATCTTGTATGTATGGATTTAATATTTTTTGTTTCATATGATTAAAAATCGTTACAAATATGGTTTTCTGCACTAATTTTATAGAACCAAATATGTTAAGTTTTGTGATCATATCTTCAACTTTCTTTTGGCAATTTGTACTTTTGGTTCTACACTTGATGGGATTAACATTTTTTGTCCTACATAATTAAAAAATATTGCATAATTTTTTAATTTTGTGCGACAAAAATATTAAACTCATAAAGTATGAGATCAAAAAGTGCAAACTATAGTGTTCTATAGGACCAAAAATGCAAATTTACCACTATTATTTTTATCTTGCAGGACCAAAAATATTAAAATTCATAAAATACGGGACCAAAATACAATTTTGCTTTCGATATATAAGTTACAACTTCATACATGTTAACGGGTTGATGTCGGGGTCAAGTTCGAATACAAGACCCGCCCTACTTCTGAAACACCATGGGTACTTGGCCTGCAGGCCGTTCCTAAGCTAGTAAGCCCTAGTCGTCCACGACTTGAGCCCTTCAAACTGCTTGCTCAAGCCTCAAACTTTAAATCACCTCCATTCCTCTGCGCGACGTCTGTCGCCGGTACCACTTATATAGCGGCGATTCGCGGAACTATAACCGCCACCGTCTTACAGTGGACGGTCAAAAAGCTCAAGTTTTCTCCAGCTATTTCATTGGGTAAGGGCCGTTTCTTTCCGTTTATATTAGATTTTTTTTTTCCCCAAATTTGTAGCTCTTTATATATCTTTGAGTTTTGAGTTTGTCTGATTTGTTTACGGTATAGTGATGTTTTACAGAATGATAATTGCGTGTTATTTGGTGATTCATTGGCTTGCTACGTTAGCTTTTGTGCTTTGCTGTCCTGTTGTTTAGGAGCCTTTCTCTAATTTAAAAAAGTCATAAATAAATAATGAAAATAACATGTTTAATAAATAATTGCAGCCCCAGCCAGAACTCAATGTGAGGGAAAAAGAAGTAAAAATGCGTATTTTCAAAAAATGCTTATTTATATTGATATAAGACACGTAAGAAGTGGCCAAAAAGCAAAAAATAATCTTCACACTCCACATAACCCCAGAAGAAATACACAAAAACAAAATAGGATTTTTTGCGGAGTTCTATAAAATACAGGGTACTAATTAGGCTATTTTCATATCACAGGGGATTTTAGCAATTTCGTTGAAATAAAGGGGCTTTTTTGCGTTTTACCCGACAAAATATTATACACCAACAAAGATTTATATTAAAGAGAAAACAAAAAGAAAAAGGAAAGAAAGAAAATCAATTGCAGAGAGGCAGAGCGGAGCAACGGCAATGGAAGCTCAGGCGCAGGGTGAAGAATTTGCTGTGGGCTGTATGCTATCAATCAAGACCACCCTCGGAGAGGAGTTCCAAGGCCAAGTTATCACCTTTGACCGCCCATCCAACCTCCTCGTCCTTCATATCCTTCCAAAATCCCATTTTTGTGTAAATTTTATGTACAATGCTAACTTTAAATGAATATGCATGCAGGAACATTCATTATTTTGTTGTAATTCTTTCTGGGTTTCTTGAATTTAGTCCTCTTTTGGGTAATTCTTTAACTTTAGTTTGGAAGATTACAAGAGGGAGTGAAATCTGGGGCAGGACCAAAGAGGAATATAAGGCTACTCAAGGCTAATTATATCAAAGAATTCAGCTTTTTAGGTCAAGGGGAAGACCCACTTGATGTTAATAAGTGTTTTCTTGATCTCAACACTCTTCAAGCTAGGGAGGAGTCTGCTATTAGGTAAAAGTCTCCAATTTAGCAGATGCCCACTTTCAATTTTTTGTTTTTATTTTAATTCTTGGATAATCTTTAGTATTTATTTGTAAGTTCTGGCACTGCTGATGGTGTGCTTTAGTGTTTGATTGTTTGGTTATGTTTTTGCTGATTTGGAATTTCAGACAAGCTGAGGCTGATGCTGAGAGGATTGGAGTGGGCGTTACTGCTGAGGCGCAGAGTCTTTTTGATGCTTTATCTAAAACGTAATGTGCCTTTTTTGCTTCTCTTTAATTGTTTTATTGTTTATTAATTCTTGAACTTAATTCTTTAGAACGATATTTCATTATGCCGAATGCTTCTACTTGGTCAAAGCTGAGTTCTTGCATTGGTTATGTACATCTCCTTTGTGTGGATTTGAGGTGGTACACTTATGATTGTCGTATTCGTTTATTCTGACACTGCTAATTGGAAGAGGTTGCTCTTGGAAAAAGAAATATGATAATCTTATTACAAGAGGAGGTCTCTCAGTTCATGTTGAATAAAAGAAAATGCGGCTGCTGTCTTGCCATTGTTAAACAAATCAAATATAAGTTTATTGATGGCTGAATGTTACTGCTCTACTTGATCTTTCTAATGATCAGAAGAAACATTAGTGGGCAAATGATTCAACTTTACCTAATATTATTTTTTGGCACTTCAAACATTCTTGTCTCTTAGTTTCTTGATCTAGGTATGTTTTGATCTTCATCTTCTATGTTTACTGTTGCACCTTACACTTTGTCAAGCAACTGTCATAAGGTTTACTTTGATGTGATTTACTCATATTCATCTTTATATGCTTTATTGTGAAGTTCAGACTCCATAACTCTTTTGCTGAAAGATTCATTTCCTATGAAAGTAGCTTTATATGATATATAGCTTTTACCATCATTTGCATTCTAAACATAGCAAATGGATATGCGATGCTTCTTCTTTCCAGCAGCTATACTTTATGCCATTGACTATGTTTTAGTACTCTGCTTTTCTCCATGTGTTTTTATGCAGGCATATAATTGGAGATATTATCCAATGTGAACATGTAGGAAAATGTTTTGATATTTGAGGAACTATATGGAATGATGAATGTTTATGGCTGATTTCCCCAGATTGTTTAGTCAATAATATAAATAGTAACTCCTTAATATTCAAACCTCTTTGCTTGTAACAATCTGATAACTCCAATTTGATACTTTGTGAGACGCAGCAGTGATATAAAAACTTGTTAATGTTGTACCGCAAATGATTAGATTATATTCTCGACTGAAGTACGTTCATCTTGCAGATACCCTCTGCTTGATAGATGACCCTCCATGTCTGTTAACCATTAACTAGCATATCCCTGGCCTATCAGATGAATGTGATTTGGAAAAATGACTTCATCGCCTTGCTTGTATAGACAATATCCCTTTTAATGTATGAGGAAGAGCTTAATATGTGTCAGGATGATGAAAAAGTAGGAGAATTGGTTGAAATGAGCTTCTATAATTCATTAGCTTACAGGATGCTGGATTTTGTACCTAAGATAACTGGGAAATTGGTTACAGTAGTTGATAATTGCTTTAGTTTTGTATAATTCTGATTCTTGGAAGCCTAAAAAGTGAAGGGTTTCCTGACTTATTTTTAATATTTATTTCCATAAATTGAACGGATTGATTGTTGACGATCTATGACTCTGTCTCCTCATTAGTCCTTTCCTTATATATTGTTGATGAACTGTCTCCAATATTAACGCCAAGGTAATTTGACCAGGCTTCCTGTTCGCTGGGATAAGACCACCATAGTTGTGATGAATGAAGTGCGTGTTAGCAGCCCCTATCTCCCTGAGTCAGTTACTGGAGGAACTCCTGCTGCCAATGAACGAGTACGGAAAGTGGTATGATACCTGGGAACCTAAAAAATTCGAGTCTTCTTAGAAGCATTTTGTGTTTGCTTATTTCTTCCATTGATCTGATTTATTCCGTTTTATTTTATTCAGCTTGAATTTGAGAAAAAGAGGTTGCAATCTCGGAATCTTGGTCAATGATGGATTGAGCTTCACCACATTCAAGCCAAAGATTTCGCTTTCGAACCCTGAGACTGCTAAGGCAAAGAGTTTCAGATATTGGGCAATGGTGGCGTTTATTTTGGCAAACCTCACTCGACGAGTGGATCCGAGGGATGTTGAGTTTCATAAACTTGTGGAGATTTATTGCTAAATTAGTTTTCCATCAAATAAGCAAAACTAATTTTAGAATTAGACCAAGGTAAACATGAACACCGAGAAACTTTCAGCAACAGCTGATATCGTTCTTTACAGTATGCGAACCAAGTAAACTGCTTCCTTGCTTAATTTATCGGTGGCGGGGCAGGTGTTCTTCCCAAGTTTATTTCCTTGATTCTCGAACTCTTGGATGGATCTAGTGTATAATGCTTTGTTCATCCAACACCATTGGATTTGAGACGAGCCGGAGATGAAAGCCACCGGCCACCCTTAATTTTGCCCATCAAAGTGCCACTGCAGTTCATGGCCATATTTGGTGCACTCGTTTTGGCAAACTGGATATCCAAAAAAATGAGACAATTTCTTGGCCACGGCTATGACAATACGCTACACAAAATAGGTAGCATTCATCATCAAACATCCATTTGCAAATTGCTTCTTTCTAAAGAAATGATTAACTGATTAGACGGTGATACTTTGTTCCTGTGAAAGATATGCTACGTACGGTTTTGACTCCCAATACTGTGATTAGGAGTTGGAAATCAGTTGATCCTTGAGACGGAAAAAAAGAAAAGATTGCTTCTTTATGAACTGTGTTGACAGTGTGAAGTAAGTTTTCAAACTGCCAACCGAAAAGAGGATGCTGCATATATGTACCATTGGCAAAAGCTTTAAATGTCAGCTGTCTTTACAGCCAGTAATGTTTCTGAAATATTCTTCATACTTGGATTTCTTTCTTTATTTATTTTTTTTTGCGATTTTGTTCAAATTTTGCCTTTTCATGTAATTTAATTTATTTTCATCTAATTTAATTTATCCTGAACCTTAAATCATATTATTTTCAGAATTTTGAAAAGTCATTTCTCTGTTATCTGCTTTAAAACATGTCATCAATATTCCAAACAATAATCAAATTCGAACACATATCTCAAATTAGCACTTCTTTTTCAAGAAAATTAAGTCTTCTTAATCTCCTAGTGACAATTTTTATTTTTAATTAAACATTGATGCTGCAAAAACCAGTGTAAAGTGGATTTGCGTATAACTTTTCTGATAAGAATTTTTTGTCAGCCAACCCTTGTCTAGCTCTAGCGGCTGACATGGCTTGCCCCCCCCTTCCCCTCCCCCCCCCCCCCCCCAAAAAAAAAAATTGTAGTTTTTATAAATTTTTACTAATCATATTCATCATTATATATTACATTTCTGCATTTATTATTGTGCAAATTTAAAACTTACGATAAAAAATAAATATTAATAATAAAATATAAGTGATAATTTTAAAGTAGTCTATTAGTGTGAATAATTGTGCATGAAGTTATCACAACAGATAATTACTGATACTTCTATATTGACAACTAAATAAAAGTAAAATGCAATGACAAATTATTTATTGTCACAAGGTTCTCATTATATATGTGTCTAATTTCTTGTAGTGACAACTTTATACACCATTTTTTGTTATTAATTTCTACTAACAACAAACTAATTCTGAAAAATAATAATCATTGTTGAAATTATAAAATTAATTACTGATATAAAACAAAATTATTGTCACTAAATATACATAATTAGTAATATTACGATATCACTAACTTTTTCATGTCATCAAACTTCTCTTTTTTCTTTTTTTTTTATGATGACTTTTGAAGAATTTAATATTTTATTCAATAAATTAACTAATTAAATTATGATAGGACAAAACTGGTTTTTCTGACTTTCACGTGCGCCTCACTTTTAAATTATAATCTAATTTAAATATATTTTTTAATTTTAAAAAATACGTGTGAATCATTTATTTATGTGATATTAATATACGACATAAAAAATATAGTAAAAGATCCCGAAAAATGTTTATTCATGGATTCTATAATACAAGACTGAGGGCCAACTATACTTAGCCACGTGTCCATCTATGGTTGTAGGTTTTTTTTTTTTTCTTTTCTGAAGGCATCTGGTTGTACTTCATCACCAAGTTATTAAGTGGGCTGCGAACCTAATTCCTGGTCTAGGAAATGGAATTTGATTTTTTAGGGTTCTTCTAGTTCTTGATTTGCTCTGACTTTTATTATTCTAAGTTGAGTATTTCCACTGAAGCTACCACTTTTCAAAAGGGTTGTAGAAGTTGCCAGCCAACCTTGTACATCAAGTTTTTAACAAATTATAAGTTTGAATTTTTCCCTTTCTACTCATAGCTATATATATAGGTCCCTCATTATATGAATATATTATCCAATGATTATTTCTATTGATCCAAGTTGGGGTCGAAGGTGATCCGATGATTTGAGTCAGATGGGGTGCAATGTCCGATGCATCGGAGGACCTATGGAGGTGGGGTTTGACTCTTGGTTCTTTGAATTGGATGTTGGATTTGACTTGCAACACAAGTCGTAGGCCACTTAGCCTCCGGCTAAAATCTTCCAATACTTAAATTAGAGATTCGCTTAGGATTATTACGGGATTGGGGAGCTAACACTTAAAGTAATTAATGCATTTATTACTAAATAAAATTGACTGGTATTTATAAAAAGCCAGGAATTGTATGAAGCTACATATCCTCTTACGAGCCCTTAGATGATAAAAACATGAAAGGTCATTATTCTCGATATTCAAGTTCATCTCAGCTAAGTAGAACCCCATCCAATTTAAAAAGGAAAAAATACAATTTAACCCCTTGTGATATTGCAAATATATAAATTATTCCTCTATGAATTTAAAATTAAGCAAATTTACCTGCCTAGACGGGAGGGTAAAATATTTTATTTTAAAAAATACAAAAGGGTAAATTACAATTGTTTTTCTACAAGGGTAATTTGCTCATTTACAATATCACATGGGTAAATTGCATTAAACCCAATTTAAAAACATGCGAATCCTTATTGTGTTTTGTTATTCTTTGGTCTTTCACGACCAAAATCGTCAAGTGCAGATTTCATAGTATTTAACCCCCATCACCTGTGTTAGACACGAAAAATGTACATACTACTTATGGATTTTATGTTAGAAACAGCCGAGAAATGTTAGGATTCATAAGTCTTGGAACATCATCGTCGCACATCATGTGAGGATTTCATAGTTTCATCTTGGTCGGTTTTGGCATGTTACTCGCATGCATGCATGTTGCTTCTACGTATTCATCGATCAACAGCATATCTACATAAGTGATTGCATATACAATGAGTGCAATCACGCATACATGTTCATATACTTGCTAGAAAGAATATATGTAATGAACAATTGCATGCCCTTTTGTAGTAAAATGGAATATATAATGTATAAGTGATATGATTAAGAAAGTTGGCAGATGCTCATCAACTTTATCTTTTACGTGAGAGAAGAACAAAGTGCTTATGACTGAAAATGCAAAGTTGATAAAGCCCACAAATTCAAATTAATTCTTTCTTTTTTCTTTAAATTTTTTTTTTGCCATTTCAAATGCATGTAGGTGATGTGAGAGAGAGAGAGAGAGAGAGAGAGAGAGAGAGAGAGAGAGAGAGAGAGAGAGAGAGAGAGAGATTCTCTTGGAAGGTGTTGCAGAGAGGCAGAGAGGGGCATTTTGGTTTCTTTTGTTTGCTTTTTTGCTCTTTACTCCCTCTTTCCTTTTCCCTCTCTCTTCTCATCTCAGCTTGCCCTCATCAGGCCCATATTCACATTTGCTTTATGATTTTCTTGAAGAAGGGTTTTGGCCCTTTTTGGCTGTAACACACTACCTACTTGTCAAGTACTCTTCACTTTGTTTTCATTCATTCGTAGTAGAAATTAGTACACTACTACACTAGTAGCTTCTGTTTGCATGGTTTCTTTTATTTGATCATTCATAGTGTCAAAAGGGGATTGCTTGATTAGTTCTTGAGTAATTAAGTTGTGGTAAAGGTTAATTGTGGGTGGGTTCATAATTAATGTTTTCTGGATTGAGAATTCTAAACCTTAGTGATTCTTGGAAACCATTGTTGTTTGAGGTGTTGTAATAATTGGGATTTGGGTAAATAATAGGTCTGGGAGTGCTTTAGTTTTACAGTCTGTGAAAAAGAGCATTAGAGGAAGGAGAAATCATGGCCGGAGGTGGAGCGGCTGCGCCACCACCAAAACAAGAGGAATTAGTACCACACCCGGTCAAAGATCAGCTCCCCGGAGTTTCTTACTGCATTGCCAGCCCACCTCCCTGGCGTTAGTTCTCTTCTTATTCTTGCATGTTTTTTTCTAATTTATGTTGGTTTCTTGGTACTTGAGTTCTTGCATGGTTGTCTTTTTTTCAATAATTTTGTACCTAATGTTCGCAGTTCTATGTCTTCTCTTGAGTCTTGCTGAATGAAAAGTGAACCAAAAAATAGAAATGATTTAGACTCCAATTCTGATTTATTAATGTTTGGAAATGAAGCTGAGGCCATACTGCTTGGGTTCCAGCACTTTCTTGTGATGCTTGGGACAACTGTTCTCATACCCTCCTATCTGGTTCCCCAAATGGGAGGAGGAAAAGTAAGGCTCTTACCGAAACCACTGAAGTATTTTGTCGAATTATACTAGTGTTTCATTATTTTAATCAAACAAATGATTGGTTACCCCTGTAGGAAGAGAAAGCTCTAATGATTCAGACCCTACAGTTTGTAGCTGGTCTGAATACATTAACTCAGACATTGTTCGGGACTCGACTACCTGCTGTTATTGGAGGTTCCTACACCTTTGTCCCCACGACTTTGTCAATCGTCTTGGCTGGTCGATATAGTGGCATTTTGGATCCTGAGGAGGTGATTAATTGATGAGTCGTTATGTAGTTTCTTTCACCCCTCTGGAAAGGCTATTTGTTAACTTGATGCCTGAATTTTTCTCTGTTACAGAAGTTCAGGAGGACCATGAGAGGAATTCAGGGGGCTATGATTGTTGCCTCGACTCTTCAGATTATCATCGGCTTTAGTGGCCTGTGGAGGAACGTAACCAGGTGAAGTATGGAAGCAAGACATTATAGCGGGAAAGCAAAAAAGAATTTGGGTTAGAGTGTATGATATTAATGGTCAGCTACTTAAAATTTGCTAATATAGTTCTATGTTCGTTCTGAATTTCAGGTTCTTGAGCCCCCTTTCTACGGTTCCATTGGTAGCTCTCACAGGATTTGGACTGTATGAGTTAGGCTTTCCTCTGGTAACATTATATATGTGGATCTTTGGATAATTAAGAGGAAATGTGCGTGTTCTTTTTTAACATGAAGTGCTCACAGATGTTTGTCTTTCCAGCTCACAAAATGCGTGGAGATTGGACTGCCTCAGCTTATCATACTTGTGATCTTCTCACAGGTGAGATTCAATCACATATTTTTACTACAAGGCTATCCTTTAGAATGCTTCTTTCACAAAAACTTTTTCTTTATATGATAACTTAAATACTATATATCCTAACATTACTTTATGAACTCATTTTGCAGTACTTACCACATGTGATGAAAGGCGGGAGAAATGTCTTTGATCGCTTTGCTGTGTTATTCTCAGTGGTCATTGTCTGGATATACGCCCACTTACTGACCGTTGGGGGAGCGTATAGGAATGTTGCCCAAGCAACTCAAGTTAGCTGCAGAACTGACCGTGCTGGGATTATAAGTGCTGCTCCTTGGTATGTGTAACCATAAAATCAAGATCAGTTGCAACTGTGTGTTATTTAAGTCTGCACATTACCGCTAGCACATAACGTTGTGTGTGAAAGAGTGACTGATTCCTGATGTTTCTAAGCTGGATGGGAAAATGTTGGCTGCCTTTAGCTGGAAACTGATAATTCTAAATCGATCCTGTTGCAGGATCAGAGTCCCTTACCCGTTCCAATGGGGAGCTCCTACTTTCAATGCTGGAGAATCGTTTGCCATGATGGCTACTTCCTTCGTAGCTCTTGTTGAGGTACATTGTTTTCTTTTTTTCCCTCTCAAAATAGTGAAATGCACTTCTGAAAGTTCTTGCTGGTCTTCGTATTAATTACCAGTTCGTGACGGTTCTTTCTCTGAATTCTGTTGATAGTCAACTGGTGCTTTCATTGCTGTGTCAAGGTATGCCAGTGCAACTCCATTACCACATTCAGTTCTTAGCCGTGGTGTCGGTTGGCAGGTAAACAGACTTAGTCGTTTTTCATTCATTACTTCATTATCCATTTACACCTTTGAAAGAAACTAAAAATCTTGGAGAAGTTCTTGAATTCTTTAGCTCTAACATGATGAATTAACTCTGAGTACTGCTGTTTATTCAAGGGTGTTGGCATACTGTTCTCTGGAATTTTTGGAACAGGAAACGGATCATCAGTGTCTGTGTAAGATTCTTCTCTATGCTCTCCTCCTAACAGAAACTTCACCTCACTCAATAACATCTATTACTGTCTGAAACTATAAAATCTCTCTTTGAACAGTGAAAATGCTGGTTTGCTTGGGTTGACACGAGTTGGAAGCCGAAGAGTGATACAAATATCTGCTGGTTTTATGATATTCTTCTCAATACTTGGCAAGTAGTCCGTCTAATCTCCGTTTTCCAGCTAACTAACCAGAAGGATTTCTTTCTATCGTTTGAATGCTTACCAGTTATTGCACATCAGGAAAATTTGGAGCTGTCTTTGCCTCAATCCCCGCACCGATCATTGCTGCTCTCTACTGCCTTCTCTTTGCCTATGTTGGTATGTAGTGGCATTACATATAATTATATCAACACCCTCTAAACTATGTAGATTCAAAATGAGTCTTTCCTGATTATATTATCCCATTGATATTCAATTTATATATGAATGAGCAGGAGCGGGTGGCCTTGGTTTCCTCCAGTTCTGCAACCTGAATAGCTTCAGAACAAAGTTCATTCTTGCATTCTCCATCTTCATGGGCTTATCCATACCGCAGTACTTCAACGAGTACCTATCTGTGAAGGGCTACGGCCCCGTTCACACGAATGCAAGATGGGTAAGCAGCCATATCACATGAACTGCAATCTCAACTCTAATAACCATCCCTTCACTGTTTTTGTGTTTAACCACTCTTATGTCTGAATTTGTAACGTTTTCATGGCTCTTGCCAGTTCAATGACATGATCAACGTTCCTTTCTCGTCTGAGCCATTCGTTGCGGGAGTGTTGGCGCTGGTTCTGGATGTAACGCTGCCCCCCAAGGACAACACAACGAGGAAGGACAGAGGCATGCATTGGTGGGACAAGTTCCGGTCTTACAAGACCGATACGAGGAGTGAGGAGTTCTATTCTCTCCCTCTCAATCTCAACAAGTTCTTCCCATCTGTGTAGTTCAAAGTGATAGAATGCACATCTGAGTGTGTGTGTTTTTTGATGAATGGCTCATTTTGGCTTCTATGACAACTTTTTCCTCTTCATATCAACTTGTACTTTCTCTAATGCCTTCTAATCCTAGTATCAAATGTTTGACAAGTTCAACTTTTACTTATGTTTTTAACTCAAAATTCACAAGAGTTTGATCTTAAAAGATGCTGTCAGACCCGTCTCGTTGTTATCTCTAATTATGCTTAATCTGGCCCAGTTAGGAATCCATCAGCCCAATAATGGTCCAATTTCGGCTCTAGTGCCAAAAGTGAGCAATGTCTCTGAAATTGAGATAACCGGCCCACTAACAACTATGGCCCAATTGTGCAGCTTGTTGGGTGCTCAATTATCTATACTATTATATATAAAAAAAAATTTGTCCTACAAAATTTTCAATACCAAATTTACCCTTTATTTTAATTTTTTTCTTTAAATTTTTTTGATCAAATTAGTAATATCAATATTTTTTAAATAATTTTACATTATATTTTTTTTTCTTTTAACCACCCACTACTAATATTTTTCTCTCAACTTTTACTTTTTCACATTTATTATAATTTATTCTTTTCACAATTTTTTTTTTTATTATCTCACACCAAGATTTTTTTATATACTCATGAGAACCGTATGCGTTGAAAAACTAGTACTCCTTTAATGCGACCATGATTAATAAACTTTTGGTATTATTATGTCTTACTTTAATCAATTGTCAATCAAAAAATTTCAGATACTTTTTACACAATATCTCAAGCATTAAGGCATCAAAAGTTTGGATGGTTTCTGTTCTGATTGTCATCACGACTCAAAACATGCTTCTGAAACGTTGATTGCTTACAACAGTATTTACAGATTACTCACTTACCATTATATTATACAAAATAATCGAACCCACAATGATTCGACTAATAATAGTTCGATCTAACTACCAATAGAGTTGATAAAATACTGAATGTTGTAGGTACACAATGAAAAAGAAGATAAGTTTGTGACTGAATCATAACACTAATATTGCCACTCTCTTTGACACCAGTTATTGAAATCAAGTGCAAGTAATAGGGTTTGTGTTAAAAGATGATATAAAGTAGAACATAATGCATGTGTGCATAGACATTGGAGGGACTTTTGAGCAATGTTGGGTACAAGTTCACGTGCATTATGTACAACTCATGGGGACATCTAGGAACATTTTAGCAAAATAGAATGGTTTTTGAGGCATCCAAGCAATGAGTTTGCCCAACATTTTTCCCTAAATGACTTGTCCATCATTGCATTATTGGACTTCTGCCTCTTTACATATTTTTACATAGTTAAGGTATGGAAATTCTTTGTACCATTTGCCTTTGCATCACTGTCCAAATAACAAATTCAAAGATTTCCAAGAACATGAATTGAGGCAACTCAAATTTGGGCCTATATATGAACTTTGCAATTATGCAAACAATAATGTCACACTCTTACATTTTTTGGATTAAAATAAGAGTAAATTATAATGGGCTTTTTTAAAATTTATTGTAATTATAAATATTTTTTTTGTTTGAAAAATATAAATATTTTTCTGATTAGAGACCTTCCCCCTCGGATAGGAAGAATTTACCGAATTTATTGAACTATTGGATGGTTCCTATTCTATCACAAGACATAATAAGAGAATGTATATAAATGTAATTATTCTTAAAAAACATTAGGAAATCATTTGATAAATTATGAAACATAAGCAGAAATTTAAATGAAATAGAAAGGCAATTTGTAAATATTTTTTTCGTTCAATAATACTCCTAACTTCTCATTTTCTAGTAAAATTATCGACAATTATGTATAATGCCTAATAAAAAAAATAAAACAAAAAATAACACGATAAAGGGTTTTACCATGACCCGAATTCCTCTTTTTATTCAAAAAAAGAAAAGAAATTACCTTATTTTTCCTTTTCAAATGTTTTATAGATAAAAAAAAAAAAGTGTTTTTTAATGAATTTTCAGAATAATGTACACTATCCCCTGATTGCCAGCATGATTTTTTGTCAGTAGGCCAAAATACAAATTCCAGAAGGAAGAGGGGTCGAAATGAAATAAAATAGAAAGATAAAAGGCAATAGAACTTTGGTCGGTAAAAGTGAGTTAGATGGGCAACAACCATTTGCATGAAATGACAATATGGCCACTGTTTTTGCTTTTAGGGTAAATAAACAATCCCTCTTTTTGATACTTTACTGTCTGCATATGCTATGGCAAATTGACATCAATAACTCATCCTCCCCAAATATTAATTCAATTCGAGTTTGATTAAAATTAAATTAATTATATATTGAGTATAATATATTTACAATGTGATTGATGTATAATTTAAGAAAATTGATTTATTACATGACTGTAAATATATCATATTTACTTTATATAATTTGATAAAATTTGATTTGAGTAAGAATTTTCCGCTGTCTTCTCATTATTCAAGAGACAAGAAGACCACCTTGATTAATGTGTCCCTCTCCCATTGGTTGATTTCCTCCATTTGTTCCTGCCTAACCAGTAATTTAAGGGTAAGATCTCATAATAATTCTATAAATACAAAATTGTAAATTTAAAGTTCATTCGTTGTGTACCTCAATTTATGTGAGTTTTGTAATACTTTCTGATATTACTATTTTTGGCTTGGATTTTATAAACATTTCAACTAGGAAAAATACTTTTTAAAAAACGAATCAAATACACCTAGAGTCCTCCTATAAAAAGCCGACAAAGAATGAATTGTCAGAACCACAACGAAAAGACCTTTATTATAGTCCTTTGATGTCTAAGTTGTAGAAGTAGCAAGGATATACTTAAGATTGTAATAAATTTTAGGACGTGCAAAATAGTATTTGGGACATGGAGAATAAATATTTATTGATTTTTCTAACTATATGATTTCACGTGAATCACAAATATAAACATGCGGTTACCAAAGGATAAGCTACAATGGTTTGGAGTTGACCTTCAAGTCACCGACTGTTGGGGGCTTATCCTTTAGGAGGATAAAGCTTCCTCAGATTCTTAGATGAAGGTTAAAACAAATTCAATAATCTTTCTAGATCCTTAGACTTCCTATGTGGATAAACATTCCCTCCTAGCTAGTCGAATGAGCTTCAATCATGTATAAGCGAGAATGCGCTTATGTCCACATGGCCGCCAAGTCATCCTCTACCTAGGCCTTCCACGGCCTTTCTTGGGCCTTCTCAGGGTTCTTCGAATTATAGTCTCATCCAAGAATTTAGGTCTAGGATCCTTTTTTTCTTAAACTGTGCGCGACTTTATGTTTTCTTTGAACTTTTTTAGATTAGGGTCTATTTTAAGTTCTATATATTTTTGAAATATCAATATTAAATTATTAATTAATCTCTTAATATCAAAATATAATTATCATTCAAACTGGAAAAAAGAAAAAAAGGACTATCATAAGAGGGAAATTTTAGTTTTTTAAATCATTCATGCATTTTCCCTTGGGACAAATTGTTAGAAAAGTTAAATTCACTGTTAATGTTGTCGGTAAGTTGAATGATATTATTAGAGTGGGGGAAGAAAAAGGGTAAAGGATTGAAAATGTTTTGTTGAGTTGTCCCATACTTTGTACTATTTTCGTTTAAGTTGATATTGTCATCAATTATTAGGCTAAATTTCGTAGATACTTTCGGATATTATGTCAAAATTCACAAATACGTTATGCTTTTTTGTAAAATTTTAATTGTACAATTCCAAGTTATAATTATAATTACGATCACACCCCATATCCAAAGGCAAAACTTACAAAAATACTTATCGAAAAATATTACACTAACACTTTTTAAAGGTGTAGCTGTAATTTTGAGGATACCAGAAATCCTCTCTTCAATTAGAATCTATATACGGCACACTCAAATGAGTTCAAAATGCATTTTAAATTATAAAGATAAATTATTATATATATTAATTGGATAAATTAAAGAATATAAAAAAATAAAAAATATATGAGAAATTATTAAAAAGGATACGTTAAAATAAAAAATTCAATCGGTGTTTGCAAAGTTGACAAAGTAACCACACATATAATTATTATTTGTAAAACATAATCTTATTTAATTGGAAACAAAAGAAGCATTGAATACCATATAAAATTAAAGGGGTTGGCTCAATTTGCTTTATTAAAACACCTTAATTATTATCCCTTTTTTAAAAAAAATATTATTTTCTCCCAAATCTTAATTGTCACGCCAAAATATGTGAGGGCTTCCTTTTTCAGCCGGCTCCATCGCATTAATTAATTATTAAATAGAATAAATTACATCGACATCTTTAAATATAAATTTAATTACATAGACATCCCATATCTTTTATAAAATACATATAAAGCCCTTCGGGGGTTTCATGCAATTCATTGAGGAGGTATTGGAGTTTCACCATTGAATGGGGAGCGTACTTATAACTACATACAACTACAATTCAAGAGATGTAATTATAATTTTATAAAAAATATGAGGCGTTTGTGTAATTAATCTTAACGAGTGTCGATGTAATTTAGCATATAAAATATCAATTTCCTTTAGTTTTGGACAAGGAATATGCTGCATTAACTTTTCATTAAGAATCATTACTAAGTCCCATTAGTATTCCTTAAGATAGCTAAGAATTTAATGATGCCCTTTAAGTCTTTTTCATCAATAAAATGTAATAATTAAACAAGGATAATTAGAAGACAGACTGACAAACAAACCATCTCAATTATTAATTACAGCAAATTCTATCATAAATGTGAATTTTGTCAAATTAACATTTCATATATATATATATATATATATACGTACAATGAGATCGTAAATATTGCAAAAGATTTATTGAGGGAAAATTGTAATTTTTTATCCTATAAATATGGCGTAACAATTTTAGTCTTGTACGAAGTTATTTTTATAATTTTATTTTGTGATTTTAAAATTTTACCATATTGAGAAGAAAAATGGTCAGAATTTGTTAAAATAATCGGAAAAGTGCATGTGACATACACATTACTAATTTGAAATGGCCAAAAAATTGTGATATGCGTTGTTCTTATAGACGTGGCCAAAATGTTAGCCAAAGCTAAAAATCATGGGAAATGCTTTGACTATAGCTAAACATCATAGAGAATGTTGATTAATTATGGTCAAAACATAGGTATTCACTGTGGTATTATAGATAGTATTGATTTGGAGAAGATTAAGAAGATACCACACTTATAATCATCTGCTTTACGGAATTTTCGAAATAGTTCCAAAATTAGAAATCTCGACATACTTAGTCTTATGCTTTACCAAATTTACAAAATGGTTTCAAAATTGAGAAAACTCAATATATTTAGTCCTCTACTTTACGGAATTCGTGGAACTAAATATTTCTAGTTTTTTCAATTTCGAAACCATTTTGAGAATCTCGTAAAGCATAGGACTAACTGTGTAGAATTTTTTTAATTTTGAAATTATTTTAAAAATCCCGTAAAATAGAAGAAAGAAAATATTAAACGCCATATCCTATGGAACTAAAACTGTAATTTTGCCTATTGATTTGTTAGAGTTTTTAAATCGTAATCATTTTTATAAAGTAAGGAATAATCCATTTGTCGTAATACAATTTTTATGTTTTGCTTTATTGATTAATTAAATACCTACACAAAAGCATGATATCAAACTTCAAGAGCCATCTTCTGTCCTCTATTGTCTTTATAAACACATGATTTATTGTAATAATCCTCTTCCATTTGGACATATTTCTAAGATACACTGAACTAATGCTTGTGTTTGCCATTATTGAGAAAGAATGTAAGGAAAGCAACTTTGAAAACACATCTCTCACAAATTAATTATATATAGCTACACTTGCCCACATCAAGCTCCATTTTTGTGTAAACTAATAGCACAAACAAGCACACAAGTCCTAACAACATTGTTGCCCCACATAGTACCAAAACAAAGGGTTTTAATTTATATGCATATGATGTAGGTAGCACAAAATTCGGATCGAATCGCAGAAATGGTTCTAAGGTCGGGTCGCTAGATCCTTCTTTTGAGCTACCTGTTTGTGGATCCAGAGAACAAAGCAAACGTAAAACTAGTTATGCCTAAGCTAGAAATGTGGGGTCGAAAAATATGAGGTCGAAAGCACAGTGAGGTCGAATAAGACCAAAAAGTGGCGATAAATAGTAATAAATACATATTTGAATAATCATAAATGAAGATATTTATAGTAGTACGGCACCCTCTGCACTTGTGACATGTGGCGCCGGTAAGATCTTGCCACGTCATCCCACCCAAAGGGTGCTGCAATGGTTGACTTTGGCCTGGTCAAATGGGTCCCACTTTGTCAGTTATATAACATAAAAATACCATAAAATATAGGGGTATTTTGATAATTAAATAATCTCCCTCATCACCATCGTATGCAAAAATATCAAATACAACGCACAACATAAGTATGGCGTTGGTGACATGACATAACCATCGTCGAATCATTTGTTATTTTCACACTTGATTTATGTAAGAAAAATATCAATACAAACCCACAATAATTTCCCCAAATATTAAAAGCTGTCCCCATACAGTAGAAAACTGAGGTTTTCAGCATTTAACATGTATAGGTTAATTAATTTATGTTTGTAGTCCCCAACTTAGGTCATGTTTGAACAGGAAATAGTCCATTTCGACATTAATGTTTTTGGAACTAAGGTCCCAAACACCTCACATGGCTTACATAGACTGACAATCTAGTCTGAAATCTTTGAATTCTGACTCACAAGTTGGAACAAATTTTCAAACCTAGGGTTTCCAATAGTTTAATTCCTAACTTTGATTCACAAAAGTCAATGATCTTCACCAGGATTTAGGGTTTTCTGCAATAAGTACCCAAAGATCCTATAATTAATAGCCTTAATCACATCCACTACAAGAAAATAACACAACAACAATGGAAAAAAAAAAAATAGCGTCCAGCTAATTAGTAAAAGTGAAATTCTTGTTCCTAAGCTGCACTATTTAATACAATAAAATTACTTGATAACGAGTTTAATAACGAAAATGTACTTGCTAATTACTTTGACACTGATTTTAGCATTAATAATTTTCGTGGCCATTGACACTGATTTTAGCATTAATAGTTTACATCGTACCCCTTGAGATACATTATACTAACACCCCGTCAAAAAGTGTACCTATAACTTTACAAGAACATACGATATTTATGTAATTAAATCTAATTTAGAAACACGAACGTAATTTACCGTAATTAATTAATTAATATCATAAAGAAAAATCTTTCCACAAAGCACAAGAATTATTATGATTCTGTTTGAATTTGCTTTGGCTTTAAGTTCTCTTAACTAATATAAAATTATGGACTACGTATCAGAAAATGAGGAGAGAGAGATGTGAAAGTTGGCACCGGCAGCCGCCTTTAGAGATTATTCCCATTATTAACTAATTAATTAATCAAGATTAGTTTTAAATTAATAATTCTTCCACATCACTTCCCATGCTCTGCACTCTGCACATTAAAAGGAGTTTGTAATGTGAGCGTGTTATATAATAAATTAAGTGAAGCTTCTTAATTATGCTGAGCATCTTCACATATATATATATATATATATATACAATATGCCACTTTAATTAATGTTTATATTATCATGTTGGAGCATTTAAACAACTAAGATTATGATTATTAGTTGTTGTTTCTATAAGGCTAAAACATTAGCTACCGTTGAAAATTATAAAAAAAAATATTTTCATATAATACAAGAATTGATTTTTCCAATTAAAATGAAAACTATTTTCTTACAAAAGAAAAAGAGGGTAAAATTAATATATATACACTTGAATTCGTCGTACTTTACGTATTAGTAATGATAACACGTATCCCTCCTATACTTTTGAAAATGATGACTTGTCCCCTGAGTGAAGGATGAATGCAGTTGACCAATTAATACCATTAAGTTCCAAATAGCCATTTGTCCTCTGAAAAATCGTCCCATTTCCTTTAATTAATTAATACCTCCAACACGCGCCTGCTAATTTTGATGTTCCATGAAATGTCAAATCATCCTATTCTTTATTCAAATCATTATTAGGTAATATTTATCAAATATTTTTTAAATGACGTCTCAAGGACTATAAATAACACAAAATGTAAATTATTGAACGACTCAAAATAGAATGTATTTTCTCATATATCATATGAACGGATGTCAAATAGTTAATTTTCGATTCACATCCCCCTATTTTTCATGTTCCCATTCAAGACATTATTCGAGTAATTTTTTTAAAAATAAATTGTGGATGTTGAAAACTCGTGTAAGCATGAACAATGAATAGGAGAAAAGTTTGTCTGAATTTTTAAATATATATATATATATATATTATTTATTTAAAGATAGGAGACATGTTATAGTTATATAGCCGGCTCAGACAAAATAATAATATTAATCTATTTCATTTAAATTGAGTTCTTGAAACTAAGGTATAAATAAAAATAAAGGGCAGAGTGATAGTTACACCTAATCAAAAGTTGACCTAATTGCATGTTTTTAATGCAATGGATATGCCTAAAACTAACAATTCTTTAATTACGTGAACTGCAAATATATATATATTTATAAATTGATCAAAAGAATGTGAGATGGAGTCTCATAAATTAATATGGATAAGTTATTTTTATCGTAGTTTCTTACGTTTTTGTTCTTTAAATTTAATTAAACATATTAATTCTTTAATTTGAAATATAATTAAAAATATGGAGGTATCAAATGAAAAAATAAATAAATAGAGAAAAGACGTAGACAATAAAAATAAAATTAGGGTCCATGCTTGTGTAGTATGGGTCTATTTAAACTTGTCAACACCATGTTTGCTTCTCAGCTCTATATATAATATTTGTTTTTCTCCATTTCCAATTGTTGGTTGGTAATTTATAAATTAATTAAATAGAGAAAGAGTTAAAATAAGACAAGTGGTGGTTGGAAATAGCTTAGGGGGCATGCATAAGACACCACTGCTCCAAGAGATTTTATTAATTTCTTTGACTAAGTATATATATATATATATATATATATATGATAAATTATGACGGGCTTTTCAAAATTTTGATTATAATTATAAATATTTTTTTATAATTAAAAAATTATTAATACCTTCGTTATATTTGATGAAATTATGTAATTTTTGGATGAATGATTGAAATTGTTGATTTTACTCTTATTATATTTTGTTCATTTTTCAAAAAAAATTTAAAAATTGTAAAGAAATTAAACTAATTGAATGGAAAATTTTGAAAAATTATTATATTGACACTTGGTCCATAAAAGAATTTCAAAAAATTAAGTAAAATTATAATTTATAGTTTATAATGATATTTTGGTCAGTTCATGATCGTATAGTAATAAAATAAAATTTCTCGTTGCTAAATACATACTATTAGTGATAATATTTAATGCTGCCATGGTATATTTTTTCCACTAATAATTTTTTCTCACAAGTAATTGATCATTAGAAAGATGGGATAATTACACTGTTCTTTCTTGAAGTTTGAGAAATTATATGTGATGCTTTCAAAAAACGCATGGGTCCAACAGATATGAACTATTATTGAAAACTTGGATCTAAGCGAATATAAATAAAATTACTTTTCCAAACTAGAGACCATTTATATTAATTTCTCATTGTATATAATCAAATCCAAACTTCAAGATTTGGAACTCAAATTTTCCCAATATGAAATAAATTAATTAAATAATTATTATGAGGAATCAAATCAAGATAAAGGAATGGTGTAGATGGCTTATGATAAAGCCATCATTACCACAAATAAATCCAAATCTTGACGGTGGTGGGCGCCCCCACCTCCCCGTCTAAGTAAAAACTTTTACACAAATTAAATTTCGATCTATTTAAATCAATTGAATAACAAATATAATATATTTGAAGAATTTTTTATTTAAATTATATTTGATCAAATCAATTATAAAGTAAATGTAATAAACGTATTATGTGATTGATCACTTTTTCTAAATTGTACACCAATTACACGACAAATACATTATATTTGTTATATGATTAGTTCAAATATGTCGAACCAAGCCCGAACTCGAACTTTTCAATATGTTTATTATATGATTAATTACTTTTTAAAATTATATATTAATCATGCGACAACTGATATATAATTATTTTAAATTTAACTAAATTAGAGTAAAATAAAAAATTCTCAATCCCTCTAAGTTCGTCGCCCTTTGATGGCTCGCCACATGGCGGTTTCATCTCAATCTAAGTAAAACCCACTGCCGGCCCCAATCCAATCCATCGTGACGCTAATAATAATTCATAAACAAAAATATCATTCATGCCTACCAAAAATATATTATATATTATATATTAGTTAATAAAATCTAATTTAATTGACGAAATTAAGACCTCATGGCCTTAAAGGTTATATGTTCGAACTCCGTTATATGCATGGAATATTGTTTCTATTACACAATAGATGTTATTATTTACTGTAATAGTATGTATTGATTAGATAATTTAATTTATTAGATATTATTAATCAGGATATGATTGTTATAATAATCTTTGTTAAATATTATTATTCGATAGAAAAAATTATAATCGACTTATTTTAATTGAATTACTCTTACTTCTATAAATATATTATATATTACACTTACATACATTGTTATTATTAATTAAGCACCATGTATCCATTACACAATTACTCAAAGCCGTCTACATTAATTTAAATTCTTGTATTTTTTTTTAACAATTTAGTAATACTTAAAACTTAAATTCTTTAATTATATTTGTCTTAACTTTATTTAATATTTCCAATATAAAAAAAATTAAATTAGTTTGTCAACGACGTAACCATCTTTAACCTTTTTTATATTATTTTTAAATAAGGATTTAAGCTGATTTCTTAATTTGTCACTAAAATAATTCAGACTCATAATCAACACAAATATTAAATTATGTCATGTGTTTTACTGATTATTAAATTATCTTAACTCAACGCTAATTTGTAACTTGGTTAGAGTACGACAGAATACTCGCAATCAATATCACGTCAACGACACAATAAGTACACTTTAAAACAAAACATTTATGGAAAAAATATATATGTAAGTTAATGAGGTGTC
The DNA here is from genome assembly GCF_026168435.1 of Sesamum indicum. Lineage (NCBI taxonomy): Eukaryota > Viridiplantae > Streptophyta > Magnoliopsida > Lamiales > Pedaliaceae > Sesamum > Sesamum indicum. Next base: position 20,202,815 of record NC_142664.1, on the reverse strand, counting down.
GATATTGATCCTCTTTTTCAAATTAAAATTCGTAATTTGGTCAAATTCGTAATTTGGTCCCGTGACTTTAAAAATTATAGCAATTTTAACTTTTTCTGACCAATTGAATTGAAACATTATAAACCATGTCAAAAACTTAAATTGGTTCTCGCAGCAAATTTGATGACTCGGTTGTCTAACATGTGGAAAAATTCTTGTTCTGATCAGGCATGAAAAATCAAACCAATCACATATCATACTTTGTTATATAATTGATCATTTTTTTTTTAAATTATACACTAATTATACGATAAATTTATTATACTTATTATATAATTGATTTAAATTGAATGAAATCGAGTTCGAACTAAAATTTCCCCATACAAGTGAGTTAAAAGCTATATTTTAGCAAAGGGTGCATGGAGGTGGTGGTGGGTACTGCTTAGAAAAAGGGACCATCACTACCTCCCTCCTTCCCTTATCTATCCCATCTCATCTCACTCATTCCATCACCCTCGCCTTCTTCACAGACATTCCTAACAGAAATAAACACAACCAAATTTAAGTTTCTTGAGAGAGAAAGCTGAGAGAGAGAGAGAGAGAGGCATGGGGAATTGCCAGGCAGTGGATGCTGCGGCGCTGGTGATACAGCATCCAGACGGGAAGCTGGAGAGAATGTATTGGCCTGTCACCGCTAGTGAGGTCATGAAAGCCAACCCCGGCCACTATGTTTCTCTTATAATCCCCTTGCCGCCTCCTCCTGCCTCCGCCTCCGCCGCCCAGGAGACTTCAGACAACAAGAAGACGGCCGTTCGTTTTACACGTGTTAAGCTTCTCCGGCCGAGCGACACTTTGGTTCTTGGCCGGGCGTATCGGCTTGTCACCACCCAAGGTAATTAATTAGCTTATTCTTGTGAAAGGCAATACCTGAGAAGTCATGAGTCGTGTTTCTTGAATTGATTTCGATTGGGAGTTTTTACAACGTTTTTGGTTCTGTTTTTGTTGCAGAGGTTATGAAAGTGCTTAGAGCCAAGAAACATGCAAAGATGAAGAAAACCGTGTCGGAATCTGGTCATCTCGGTACTTCAGAAGACCAGATTGCGGCTTCTGAGAACGAGGCAGGAAAGCCTGCAGCCTCGGAGAAGAACGATCAGGTAATTTTCAGCCATTAGATAACATCCGACGAATTTGATTATTAATCTAGTCGAGTTGAGTTGGCAGTACATTCTCAAAAGACAGTAAAGTAATATCAAACAGGAAGTACTAATAAGATTCTTTGTTACTATGTCCAAAAAGAAAAAAAAAAATAGACACCTATATAAAACTAATAATTCTTTATTTTTTTTTCAAGATTTTCACATATAAGCAATAAAATTCAATAAGTTTAAGGTTGTATTATTTTTAAGGGTACTAACAGAAAAATTCACAATTTTCAGGCAACGAGACCTAACAGACAGCGCCAGAGGTCAGGATCGACAAATATTGCCACGGTTCGGCCCAAGTTGTGGCGGCCGTCTCTGCAAAGCATCTTAGAGTCTCCGAGCCGATTGTCATAGCAACGACACTTGTTCCTTGAACAATAAAATTCTTCAACTTGGTATTCAAATGTCGAGCAATAAATCCATTGTACAGTTAGTAGAATAGACTAGCACAAAAATACGAACTCTTGATTTCTTGACTAACTAATACAGTTAAGTATTAGTTAAATAGTGAAAATATACATCAATGTCCTAACACGATTTTCTTTTGATTGAGCCATGAAGATGATTGATACCGATTCGTTTGGTCACAAATTTTGCCACAAACGTTTGCAACACATAGTCATGAACTATTCTTTTCAAAGTCAATAAAAAATAAGGGCTAAATGCAATTTATCCCTGTAATATAAGAAACAAGCAAAAAAAATCCTACAAAAAGAATTTAACAAATTATTCTTTATATTTTAATTAAAAAATGAAGCAAATTACTATCTATCTAAACAGACACGACAGGTTACAAAATATTTATTTCTTTTTGTAATTGGTTGCTATATTCCTCAGAAAATTGGTGGCAAAATTTGCAATGGAATTGTTGGTAGCTAATTTTCCGCCATCAATGACCTGTTTTCTTGTATGTAAGTGGCCATTATTTGGATTTCCGAATAATTTTGAGCCCACGACAACGATGTTCGACCACTAGCGGACAAGCCATAGAGCGATATTTTTCTTCACCGTTTTAGTACATCTCAATGGATAATGTTAGAGGTTCTCTGTCATCTCCATGCAAGAATTCCACGGAAAATACTTACTTAAATTAATTAATTTTGATCGAATTAATTTAATCACAAAATAAATATAATTTATTTGTTATATAATTGATTATTTTTTTTAAACTTTAATTAATCACATACCAAAAATATTTCACTTACCATATAATTAATTTAGGTATGATCAAATGTGATCCAACTTAAAATTTTTCAAATTTCACTTAACTTTATATTATTACATAAAAATGATAATCACATGATTAACACGATTTAGCAGATAGTCTTTTTTTTTTTTTTTCCAGTCTGTCGGCACAAGAAAAATCAAGTATAATAGGGTAAAAACAGTCACCTGTAGACCAAAATTATGATTGTTATCATCACAGGCGTATCTTTATTGCTTTACATTCACTACTAAAAATTGAGTTTTCGCTCACTATAAACGATCACAATTTAAAAACTGTGGTAATAAATACTATTAACCATAATTAAACAAAATCAAAGTGAAAATATAATTCTTTAGCACGATTAATCAATGTTCGCCATAATTTCAGTCATATCCAAAACATTAGCCATGGTTTTAGCCATAGCTAATGTCTTGCCCACACTTGCAAAAACAACCGTTAATGACAACTGCGAGCCACGGTCAATTTATATTTGTCACGATTTTTATTCTAACTATATTAATTAATTATAGTAAAAAATTATATTTTTCTAGTAATTATTGAATTAAAACGACGATAGTTGTCGTAACAATAAGCAACATCGGGATAGAAGAATAGTTGTGTCTCATAAGTATCATGGTACGTTCCAATTGATTGGTCGTGAGCAACTAGTAATTACATCGTCTCTTCATGAGTTAAATGCTGACAATAAACTATCACCAAATGTTCCAAGAATTTGTCTGATCGTGTTATAGTATCAGGTAAGATGTTACAAGACTTATATTTATGAGACAACTTCAAGAAATGAAATCAAAATATTAAATACAATAATTCAAATTTTTTGTGCAGCTCGAGGATGTCATATTTTTACATTTAAGGCAGTTAGAGTTGTTTCTTACCGACATAGGATTCCATTACAATAGACGGTCACTCATTAATTATTTATATTAAATGTTTAAATGTATTTTTAGTCATGAAATTATATATTTTTAGTGTTTCGATTTTTTATTTTATTTGAATTGTAAAATAGTCACGGTATCTGTCTAAATTTCTTGTTTTAGGAACATGACTGATCAGAAAATTTAAAATCAGTGAAAAAGTGGGACGTGGATTACATGTGTCGGTTAAAAATTGAGACTTCTCACCTTATAAATTATCAGTCGTTCTTGAAAAGATGATAAGCCCCAATTTTTTAACGGGCACCTGCAGCCCACGTGCTACTTTCTAGCCGATTTTTTAATTTTTCCGACTAGGTTTGTTCGGGAGTATTTTGCAACTCCAAGAAAATAAAGAACTAAAACACTAAAAGTGAAAGGTAGGGAGGAATGAAGTCCTTAACGAGGTGAGGAGGTCATGATCAGACAGACAAGCTGCGGTGTTGAAGACAACGAAAGTATGACATGAGAAGAGCAATGGCGATGCATGTGAACGTGTCTGTACGTGTGAATTGTAGATGCAGGCAGCCTTCGCTTTGAGGGGCCATGGATCATCACCACCACATCCACATGCAATCTCTCTCCCACGTACGCTAATATCAAGTGACATCCTTTTTCAACTATTATCGCATTTGGTAATTCACGACAAAAGTTCCATACAAAATCCGCTTTCTTCTTCTTCTTCGCATGCATGCGTCACTTCGATTATTAGACTGTTGCAATAATTTATACAAAATGCTGAATGATCTGTATATGTATTTAAAAGTTTATTCAGTATTTTTTATTCAAATCCTAATTAATGTAAGTGGTGCAGATATAAACGGAGAATTCTCGAACGGGTTTACAATATATATAATTTTTTTCTGACTTGTAAAATCAATTTACCTTTATACCTTACATTTGATTGAATTTAGGTTTGCTTAGTAAATTCCTGCACCTATTGCTAAAGAATTGGGCCTAAAATAGTAAAGAATTGGGCTGGGCTGACAATCTCTGGTCCTTCTGATTTTTAAATCCACTTAACTATTTAGCCCAAAATCATTAGGGTTCGTTTACTTAATTACAATGTGATAGATTAATGTAGGTAATGTATGAGATAAGCTGTCATAGATTTATGTATTATTTTGTTCACATAATAGGACATTTGTTAATAAAATGTAGGAATTTAGGGATGACAATGAGGTCGGATTAGACCCGAACCCCGACCATCCCGATTGGGGTTGGTTTTGAAATTTTAATCGGGTCTTAGGGTGGATTATGAGTTTCAGTGGTTTGGACTCGAACCCAGTCTTTTTATTTTTTCGTTTTATTATTATTTTTGTATATTTTATATAATTATTAAAAAATATGTATAGTTTACTTATACTTACATATAATATATAAACTTCATATTTTTATAAATTTAAATATAAATAATTTATAATTAAATATCTTAATGTATATTAAGTAACACATTCAAAAATTTTAAATTTCAATGCCTAAAATATACATACATAAATTAAAAAAAAAAATCTTCCAATCATATTATTATCTCATATATATTTATAAAATTATGATAGTATTATTTTAACAAATATATAATTTTTTAATATTTTAAAAATATTAGCATGATCTAGGGGGGGTAAAGGGCCAACCTGATGGGGGTCTGGCACGCCCACCCCAGACCCGACCTGTTCCCATTTACATTGGAGTAGGCTAAGACAAAAGTATAAATCCACAATCCTAAATTGGGCCAAATATGGTTAGTGAGCGAGCCGTTATAGTATTGGACTAGACCGTCTGGAGTCCAACCTCAACCACAACAATTGATACCAAATTTTCACCACCACCAATGAATTATTATTGATAAATTACAAGGGATTTATCTATAGTTTATCATAATTACAAATATTTTTTTATAATTATAAATATTTAATAAATACTCTCCTACAATGAGCTATGATAAGAGATATTTGTTAAGATATTTATGATTTTAAAAAAATATGTGTAATTTTTCAAATAACAATAGGGTATTTATGATTATGAAAAATTTAAGAGAAACCCATTATAATTTTCTCAAAATATTAACTTTGGAGAAAATACTTACTGCACTTGTTTATTATTATTACATTTTATTGTTTTCATATTTTATCTGAATGTATTTTATTTTAAATAATGATTGTATTTAATTAATTTTTAGTTTCCAATAATAGAATAAAAATATATATATATATTATATGATCACAGAAAATAATATGATAAACGTGGTAGCATTAGAGTGGAAAAAAAAAGGTGGTCTAATTTAGTTGCTAAATTAGACTACCATGCTCCTGCCTAGCAAAACGTGCCTAATTACTCGATTCAGTCGGGAAAAGCAAATTCCAATTTTGGAAGATTTGAGATAATTATATATAAATTTTATATAGTTTGAATGTATACTCCTGGAGTTTGTTTTTCTCTAATAAATAAGTTTTTTCGTTAGTCAAATTTCACTGAATTTGCTGATATTAACGAAAAGACTAAATAAAAATTGATATTTACGATCGATTGACTTATTACTAACTTATTGCAAGTCAAATAATTTCTTTTGGACTAAAATGTTCCTTAGAACGGTGAAGATGTATGAGGGTAATTTGGGCATAAAAAATTTATTTGACTTGTAATGGGTCAGTAATAAGTCAATTAGAGATAAATATAGATTTTTTTTGTTAATATTAGCGATTTGGTGGATTTTGATTAACAGCTGGACTTATTTATTAGATGGAAGTAAACTTTATGAGTGATAAATATCATTTTTTAAACTACAAAAAATTTACGTGCAATTACAACAAATTTCAAAGGAGGAGAGTGGGATTATCCCAATAATTAACAACACAACTCGTTAAATTTGATAGGTCAGTCTCTGAATTGGAGTTCGTGAAGAGTAATTAACCAAATCGAAGATGTATATATATATTTAATGAATTGTAAATGGATTTTTTAAAAAGGGTCAATTATAACCACTATCAGATTATTTGATAAATATTATTACATTTATAATAGAGTAAATTACAACGATTTTTTTTTTAAACTTGATACAGTTACAAATATATTTTTATTATTTAAAAAATTACCAACACCCTCCCCCGATTTGAACCGTTATTTAGCAATTAATTCAATCCGTTAGTCTCTTTTAGGTTTTCATCCACGATCAGAATACCTCTGTAGACTGAACTCTAATTTTATTTATTTTCTAAAATTTTATGAATTAAGTGAATATTTTTTTTAAACAAATTTTAAAATTTTTTTATCCACCTCATTAAGTTTTTTTATAATTTTTTTAAAGAAAAATACAGTAAGAGCAAAGTTGACAATTTCACACATCCATTCAAGAATTACATGATTCGATCAAACATCATGATGTATTATAATTTTTAAAATAACAATAAAGTATTTATAATTGTGCCAAATTGTTGGAGGACTCGTTGTAACGTATCCTTTATAATCTGATTAATAGTTTTTCATAAACTACGAACCACAACAAAAAGTAACTTATATTAACTATGATTTGTTTGGGTGTGGCCAAAAACTCAATTGAATCTAAATTTTTTATTAGCATCAAAGTATTAAATATTATTTGAAATATCAATAATCATACAAATAAATAGATAGGAAAGGGGGAAAAAAAAAAAAAGAGAGACAACAATCAAGATTTATATATAAATGGGACAGTTGGCGATAATTGTGGAGAATTTGATTCAGTGCTACAAACAAGCCTGCAAAATTTGTGCTCCACTGTCCAACAAAGGAAAATAAAAAAATAAATAAGTAGAAAAATATTAGCTACAATAATTGCCCCATCCTTTTCAAAAAATCTTTTGCTTTCAGACACAACAAATTCTCCTGTTATTACAACTTCATCAAATTTTGACATTCCCTCCTTCTACTTCCCTAGTCTTTTCACCTTACACAACCTTTATCCATAAACTAAAAAATTTATTTATGTAATTAATTCATCAATCTTTCGCCAAAAACGGGTCGATGCGACCAATCCATTCCCGTCTCCGTTGACTGAAATGATAAAATTGTGGTTCGATTTTCTCAACCAATGTGATGTGGGCTGTGCTGTTAGGTAATGTACAAATACCTGATTCTGCAGATACCTGATTCTGATGTCCGTAGTGATGGGAGTTGAAGCTACTCAAAGATTGTAAGATTGAACTCTGGTAGAGTACACAAACAATTCATTGAATTATTCAAACTATTTGAGACACTTTTGTGAATGGGCTAAACCCCCCCATATCTGCAGCAATCATCACAATATAAAATCTCAGAAACTGCCAATTTTGAGCTATGAATTAGGCCTCCACGTCCTAAAAGTTCCTCTACTTGGCTTTTTCTGATTAAGACAAGAAAAAATAACAGGGGGTGGGGGGTTGTGATGATATTAAAATTTGATGATTAAAGAGATGAGTGTGTTTGTGAGCAGCCATTGGAAAATGGAGGTGCAGAGTCACTTTCACAAAGCGATAAAGAAAGAACATAAACACAACATTTTTAGACGCTCCTCTCCACAAACACACCTTAAAATACTGTCTTTCTTTCTTGCAGCTGCTTTTGTGAGTTGGAAAGGGTGGGGGTGGGGTGAAAATTTGAATGAAAATGCTGTCTTTCTCTTCTCCGGAAAATTCACATCTTTTAACAACTCTTTAATGTTCAAAGTCACATGTTGTAAAGTTTCACGTGTAATTTTGTCTTTTTTTCTTTTTTTTAAGCATGTCGGAAGTAGTCTCAAGAATCAAACTTTGTCATTCCTAATTTTTTTTTTAAAAAAAAACTCACACTTTTAGAAAAATATATGTTTTTGAATACTTTTATGATATTTTTAAATAAAGTGGTCGTTTAACAGGGCATTCGAATCAAACCGAATATCATTTTCTAAGTTCGAATTTCATCAATATCAATTAAGAATACTTTCTGCATGTATGAATTAAGATGTGTTAAAAATATTATATATTAAATAGTTATTTTCTCTATTGATTTAAATTTTCGGATGAGGCAGTGGTTAAATGTTACAAGTTAATAATGTCTCATAAGCATTGTAAACGAATGATATTTATAAAAAAAAAAAAAAAAAAATTCCTTTCGAGAAATGAAAAGTATTTTGGAATAATATGTGACCAATAAAAGAAATACAAAGGGATTGCACAATTTGTTATAGAAATAGCAAAATTAAATTTTCGGTCACTGTGACGACATTTGTGTTTGCAAACACTTATTTGAAGTGTTTATCAACTTATCGTTAAAAATAAATCAAAAAGAATATTTTATTTTACAGCTTCTGCGTTTGAATTGCTTAAATAAAGTTAATTTATGCTAAAAGTTTAAGCAATTTCCTATCAATTAATTTCTGTAGCTTATTAATGAAATTGTAAATATTAAATTATTTTTTCAAATACTTTATTTTTTAATATGTTTTTTACGTTTATTTTTTTTTCAAATATTCCAACTTTTACTATTATTTATAACTTTTTTAACTTATTAAATTTAACACAAAAATAAAAGTTCCTACGTTGATAAGACTTATAAGAGATCAAGATTTGATGCTAACAATTATTTCCCATTAATTTCCACAACAAAATGATTACCCTTAAGCAATCGATCATTCGACCAAATTACCTAAACTCCATTAATTCTCTCCTAAGTATCATTAGTGTACCATTTTATATATTTAGATTATTATTTTCGGACACATTTTTAATTAGCTCAAATGCATTTTTAATTGCGTATCTTGAACAATTTTGTATTTTACATGATTTAATTTTTTAGGGTAGATTTTGATCTTATAATTTTTGTGATTTTAGTCCCTTTTTCATCAGAGTTCACAATCTCGCTGGAAAAACACGTTTGTCTCTCACGTGACATTTTAAAATTAAAGCTTTTTTCCTATTGGTCCATTTCTGCCAGCATTTTTATCCTTTAAGGATAATATTTTGGATCTACATTTTTTTTATTTTCGCGATTTCGATCCCCTTTTTTTTGCGGAGTTCACGCTTCTCACTGGTGGAGATAAACTCCAACGAACAAAATGACTAACAAAAATGCAGGACCAAAATCCCATCCTAAAAAATTAAAAGATGAAAATATCAGATGATCTAAGTTATGAGACCAAAAATACATTTAATTCTTCAGTTACCGGAGTTTACAAATATTGTCAGAAAAAGCATGTGCCTCGTAAGTGGTTTTTTTTTTTTTATAATTTAGGATTTTTATTCCTATTTATCAAAATCATAAAAAAGTAAAGAATTACAACATTTATTTACTGCCTTAAAAAGTAATAAATAGTAAAAAATTAAAATACAAAAGATAATGGATGAAAATTACATTTAAATCGAAAAAGACAGAAGAACGCTCCCCTATACCCCTCCAACATTAACTCTCACTACGTGAAAACAAAAGGTCATTTTGGCTTTTGGGGGGATCACTACTTAGGATTCTCTTTCAACATTGTCACTATTTCTTTATTGTAATAATTTAGGGTTTTCGGAAATATATATATATATATATATATTTTCTTGTTCATATGTACAAAAATCTTTCCACAATTTTGTCACACGCACGCTTCTTCCCTTTTGGAACTTTTTCATCGTACGTACAAGAATCTTGTTATATGCGTATTATTACATTGTTGTATTTTATATTTTCTTAGAAATTCAAAAACTTCTATACATATATATATACGAATACAAAGTTAAAGTATGCGTGGTATGATGACTTTTATCTACGGTCTTCTAGCTAACTAGCTTTTAGGTCATGCTGGTTTTTCTCGTAGTGTATTATTATTATTATTATTATTATTTAATTTACAATTGGAATATGTGATATTTTATTAAAAAAATATTAAATTCGGACATCCTAGCTAGCTAGGTAAGATATTTTTGTGGATATTGGTAGACAAGTGTAGTGTAGGTAGCTATTATGATAGAATTATGGGTAGCTGGAAAAATTGCAAGTGATCAAACTTTTCCTATATATCATGTCACTCAGATCTTACATATAGTGGGAAATCTATTTCTTCAAATATTCACAAATTACTACCCACTTTTACCTATTTTGTATATATAATTATGAGCATTGCATCACGTCATTTATGACCCCATCCTTACCCAAATTAAGGAAAATAAATTATTTAGTCCTGTAATTTTAATTTTTTTTTATTAAATTGATCAAAAAATTGCATAAAACTTGTACACGACTTAATTAAATTAAAAATTCTAGAAGAAAATAATTAAAAATTATTAAAATTTTAAAGTTATTATACTAAATAACAAAATTAGATTCGTGCATAATTAAAAATTCCAGCCCTAATTACTGTATTAAAATTCCCTCCCCCCTCCCCAACAACAACCAAAAAAAAAAAAAAAAAAGCCCTCACCTTCCTCAGTCTCCAAGGTTTCCATATTCTTTGTCTTAAACAGATACTTTATTATTATATTGTTAATTATTTATACAAGTAAGAACTTTGTGATTGTATTATAGATGGGATTAGCAGAAAAATCAAAGCAACTATATCATATTCACTCTATTTTATATAATTATAGGTTTAGCTATATTTAATAACTTAGATATGTCTCAATATAATATTTATATAGATTAAAAAACAAGAGAAATTCTAGCTCAAAATCGGATTTGACCAAATTTGAACTAATCATATGACAAATATATGATTTGAAATGCTGTCTAATTAGTTACACGGGGTCAAAGATGATCTGAACATATTTAATTTTGAGTGAAATACCAAATTTGCCCTTGCAACATGTTCTTTGTCAAGGAAATATATAAAAGCAAGGTTAATTAATTAATCTTTTTAATTAGTTTATACTTAATTAATTAAGGATATCTTAAAGTCATTGTTGTATATATCCTTCCACCCTTGTCCTATTTATTATCCCATTGCTTTTAACACAAAGCTTTTTTTGTTTGATAATGTAAATATATATATATATACATATGTGTATATATAATTAAGTCGGACGTGGCATGCATGGTGGAGGGGCTGCTGAAATTATTATAATAGCTAATATTGCAATTGGTTGTGAATCACCTAACAACCCCACAAATCTATTTAATTTTAACCTAATTTCTAGAGGGCATTATTATATATAAATTTTAATTCCTCAAATGATCCAAAACTTTACAACTCCAAATTAATTCATATAATCTAATTGGCAGTTGCCACACTTCAAGCTATAAATAAATAAAGATGTATAATTAATAGCTATATATATTACATATAACATTAGGATTGAGGTAGGAAGCTAGGATCCATGATCATAACATGTTGAATTATTGTACATATATGGGAACCACTTAGCCAGAAATATATTTGAAGGGCTCTGTTTAAAGTTGTGCAATTCAAAAAGTCGTGGTCTATGTCAATGTCGATTACCTAAATTAATTTTCCTAAGTCGTATTTGAATTAATTACGGCCACATGGTCCCGATCGAATAGAACAATATAGTTGGTAGTTATATGATCAATAATCAATTACATCATATATATATATATATACGTATATCAAAAAATACATGAAAAACCTGTATTAGAAAGAGAGAGAGGCATATGAGAATAATTAGAAAAAGGGGAAGGAGAGGAAGTTGTCGGTATCCCCATATCCCCGACATACAATTTGTCCATTTTAGTTTTAAAAACATGGCTCGTGATCTTTACAATATGGTCTGTAAAAGGTAGTATGTGGTACATTGGAGACAGTGGTACTTTCGTAATCCATGCTATTTAAACATATCCCACAAAAACAAGGGTACTAAATCCTAAGTACTAAACCCCAAGGGGAACTTTTCTCTTCATATATATGTATGTATGTATGTTGCAATCAAACAGCTGGGTGTGGGTGGTCCACATTGAGAAAAAAATAAGGAGGCAGTGACAAATTTTTGGTTAGTACAAGTTATAGCTAGATTACCTCCTTGGACGGGCGTCTAAAAGTAAAGTTTGAAAACTTAGATACGATTCAGATTGAACCTAGCTATATGTGTCTATAGGTAGCTAGGTAATGCGGGCTTGACTAGATTCGTGTTTCGTTGTGTAAAATATTGTCTGTTTTGACTTTCTATGAGTCTCATTGTTTTGTTCTAAAAAGGCCCCTCATTAGGGAAAAGAAGTTTTAGGGTTTATAAGTCACTCAAGCTTTTTATCTGCAATCAATGTGAGATGCTTGTCTACATCATCAGCTTCCTAGAGGAGTGGCTTGGGAGGAGCACATGACCTCCATCCCACAGATGGCGGCCAAAGTTTGAAGAGAAAAAATGTGAAGTTTGAAATTTAAATACGTCATACTACTCTTGCACAAGCTAGAAAGTAGTTTTGAAGAAACTCAATCACAAGGTTTTATATATGCTCGTTCAGGAAAAGTTGAGAACAATTTCGTTGTATTACAAACTAAATATAGATGTGCGAGCATAAAAATTGATAAAGTGATAATAGTTTTTCTTTTTTTTTTTTTGTCAGACGGACAATATTGATATAAAATGAGAATCTCATGATAGAAAATTGAATTTGAATAAGAATTTTGGACATCACATAAATGTGTAGACATGTAAAGTGAAGGAAATTAAGGTGCATGGGGGATTCAAAAGTGGAAGTGTGAGGGGGTTGGATCGCTTTTTGTATCTATATATTGGGGTTTGCTACTTCGGATTCACATTGTCGTATTGTTGGTTCGGGGGGGGGGGGGGGGGCATTATCAAAATAATTGAAAGGGCCAGGCCAATGTGTAGTAATAACATCAAAATAAACATAACTCTAGAGGGAAATTAGAAAGTTTGGGGAGCTCGATCATGCCTTGGTCCCCATTATTGAGCACTTGAATTTGATTACATTTATAGATATATATATATGTGTGTGTATAAGGATTAAGACAAAGAGTAGGGTTTGGGAGGTTGGAGGTGGGGATGGGGGTTAGATAAGTGTGTGGAATGTGGGGGAGAAGAGACAGGAAATGGGTGATGAGGTCAGGAGAAGGGGGTTAAGGAGTCATATTCATTGATTGGATGAGTAGTATTGTAGTAGTAGTAGCAGCAGCAGTAGTGTATTAATGGCGGATGGACCCCCCCTCCCCCTTTCATTTACAACTCACACAAATTCCGATTTTCTTTAAACATATTTTACTCGGTAATACAAAACAAATTGCAAACCTACAAAAATCTTCACTGTCAATCACATGCAACAGCGCCCCCCCCCCCCCCCCCAACATATATGAGGGTGAGGGTGGGGGTAGAGTGGTGGGGGAGATAATTAAGAAATTTCAGTGTAAATAATGTTTCATCTTTATTACATCCATCCAAATACAACACCAACAAAAATAAAAGGCCCCAAAGACCTTAATTTGTGTAGTTCTGCCAACTTTCGGCCTACAAGAAAGAGACTTTCCTCTCCTTTTTACATATATATATATGAACAAAATTAACAAAAAAAAAAAATATTCGACATGCGTGCATCCATCACACACACATGCGATCGACACCCAAGAAAACAAAAAATTAAAAGTCCAGTATATGGTTAGGACAAGAAAATTAAGAAAAAAGGGAAAATTTCCCGCCAAAAAAGCACACATGCACATGTGTAGAACACACTATACGTGTGTATACACATCACTCAAAATCCAAAAAAAAGAAAAAATAAAAGTCTGATTTTGATGGAGCCATGAATGAACCTTATTTTCGTCCACCACCATGGTCTCTTTTTTCTTCATTTCTCTACCTGTAAAAGGAGTGCAATGATAGCTAGTAGCTAGCCTATATGAGAGAGGTCTTGACTTGCATTATTGTCTCACAAAGAGCTCAAACTTCAAAACTCACTCCATGAATAATCCCATATTTTTGCCAACTCCTTTGATTTTTTCACTCTCTTTTTGGTCCCACAAAACCTATTCAACAATCAACACAACACCACCTTTGATTTTCAGTCACTTCCCCCGCTCCATTCATTCATACTCCATCACTCCATTCCCCAATGTGCTAAGCAAATTTCTCCCTTTTCACACCAAAATAATTATACTATGTACCAAAACCCCAATTCCCTTGGGAATCAGCACTGCACACCCAAGAAAAGGGGTCATAATAAAATCTCCCAAACACTTACATACATTATATATCTACCACTTATCTACATCACTCATGTCAATTTTTATCTCATCACCCTCTGAGAAAAAAATATTGAGGATTCTAGACAAACTTTGGACCACATTTTTCTTTCTTTCTTTTTTCTTTTCTAGTTATTGTTTTTTTAGCTTTTTGACCCCCACTTAATCAGAGCTTCTCTTTGTCATCATCCGCCCATGAATCATTATTTAATTTCCTCCTTTTATAAGAGGATGAGGAAGACGAGGATGATGATGAATCGCTTAAGGTAATACTCGCCCGAGTCATGACTCGGAGCTGTGGTAGAACCTTGGGTTGCTTCTTCGACTTATTTTTTGACCCAATTTGCCGAATCAACTCATGGCAACTCATAATATTATCCTGCAAAAAGAGTGGATATTCCATCCAAAGTTGGAAAATGGTTTTGTGAAAACATAAGAATACACAAAAGCAAGTAGGATCATATTGTTCATACTTTTTGAAGTCCATCACTCCATGATTCGGCATGTTGAGCAGTAATGCAAGAGAAATTTGGCAGATCATTTGCTGCACGAAGTATGGCTGCAGCAGCAATGCATGATGGCCTGTACTCGAGGAAGCTAGCCTCTGTTGAAATAAAGAATCATTTAATTTCAACTCAATTTTTTAATTTTTCAACTTTTCTCTGTTATATATAATTCAACTACTAAATAAATAATTATATACAGCGCACGCATGCATGAACATGTACATGCATATACATAGATAACTAAATAAATAAGAATGATACTAATTAATACTATATTTAATTAATACATAGTATATAAATACAGACCTTGAATAGTTGAGAGAATAATTTCTTTTGCCCTTGATGTAAGAAATCCAGTATAAGTCCCAGATGGATCAATTTTGAGGGCGAAAAAACTGAGATAGCAGAACGGAGAAATAGATCGGAGTCTCCAATCCAAGACTCTTAGCACAAGAAGCTCCATTCTTTGGATATTTCTTGGTTCAAAAATAAATTTCGCACCCTCAACCTAATAAATTAAACAACAAATTATTTATTCAAAATTGAAAAAAGAAGAAGATGATATTCAATAAATTAAGCAATTAATTTTATGAAATTAGAGAAAATTAATTAAATTACCTGGAAATCTAAGAGAGAAGGAACCAGAGGTTCCTCCATCTTAGCTGCTAATGACAAGCATGCAACGGACAGTAGTTGCAATGGCCATCCGTTCATTTTCTGCAATTATTAGTGAAAAGAATTAATTAATACTGATTAGCATGAACAATCATAACAAACCAACAAAGGTTAGTTGTAATTAATTAATATTAAGAAAACAAATAGTAGTGATGGCCATTGGAATGAATTCCCAGGTTGTTAAAGATGCAAAGAGACAAATGGACCTTCCCAAGCTATACTTTTAGAGAAGATAATTTTGCTTTATAAATTATGATTAATTGACAAGCATGCTTGCAATTAAGTCATCGTTTGCATACTTTCATTCGTTCATATTATTAAATTAATCGTAAATTATAATTAGAACGTATCAGCAAAAGGGACCACAAACACACTTTTCACTTTCCTGCTACATCCAATAATTATTTGATTAGTGGTAAGTTTAGGTCTAAGTTGATGTTATCTGAAGCTTATTAATTGGACACGAGCCACACTAATTACCTTTTTCTTTTTATAAATAAAAAGATAAGCCCGTAAATTCATCGTGACTACCTTAATTAAGTCACGATTTCACTGAATCAAAAGTTACCAATAGACCTATAAATACATCATTATAAAACAATAAATTCTATATATTCAACGATGCTTGAGTTCATGACATACACAAGAACAATTGATAACCTTTACGGAGAGGTACTGTTTATTAATTATTTCAATAGAGTCCAAACGTGTGACACTTTTTTCTAATTATTACATAATTTAATTAGTGGGCAGACAATATGAATGTACATAGAGTTAAAAACACAAAGACAAAGGATGATATAATTAAAGTATATATATTTGTACTAAATAATACGGGCACCAGCGCAATTTCATAAAGTTTGTTAACTAATGGATACCAATTATCGACTACTTAAGGGTTATTTATGTCTTAGTTAATCGCAAGTTAAACCTAACTAAAGGTCCTTTTCATGAATTGGTACTAGAAGTCAATCTTTAATTATACTTAATTAGTGAAAATGGTCTTGAAATGAAAAGGGATGGAGAAAATGAGCAAAGGGG
The DNA here is from genome assembly GCF_026168435.1 of Sesamum indicum. Lineage (NCBI taxonomy): Eukaryota > Viridiplantae > Streptophyta > Magnoliopsida > Lamiales > Pedaliaceae > Sesamum > Sesamum indicum. The sequence goes on along the minus strand of NC_142664.1, from coordinate 20,186,154 downwards.
TAAAAAGAGAGGAATATATATATATACATGTAGAAAATACTTATATTTGTCCAAAATAATTAAATGGTAAAGCAAAAATCGTATTAGTATTAATAAAATACTTGACGGTGACGGAAGTCTTACGGGCAAGTGATGGGAGTGAAGAAAACGGTCGAAGTAGTTGATGGAGAGATACGCCGTTAATGGCTGGAAACCGTAATAACGTTGCACCTGCAACAGAACAAAAAAAAATCAGTCAACCCTCCGGAAACTGCGGTTCAAGTCTACAGTGCGCCGCTAGCAACTGTTTTATCGCGTTCTCGAATATTCATCTCGATCCGTCGAGGCTTAACCCCCACCGTCGGCGCATACTAGCAGTGCCAACCGTGATACAGCTAAATTGCACATCAGTATAATCAATCAATTCACAGAAGAGTGGAACAGCAATTAACTCCACATACAGAATATCGGTAGCACAGAGCATCATCACCAGTGTATTATAGCGTAACTAATCCTAATTTGGGCGTTGTCACTTTGGATGGATTATTTTAGTTAGATTCACCATCTGCGCATGATAGAGAAGAACAGTGAACCAAGAACCGGAATCTGGTAAGAAGAATATACCTTGAGAATCCATGCAACAGATTCTGCTCTATCAGAAGCATCAATCGATTGATGCAACGACGGACGAGAACTAATCACGGCGAGATCTCTCTCGTCTTCTAAGAGTCCGGCGATGGATTCCTCGACGTCCAGTTGGCGAGATTCGATGTCCGACGAATATTCCGGCAAGTCATCTCCTCCTCCGGAGAAAATGATACTCGAGTCCTCGCCGCAGAGAAGGTCGGAGAAGCAGTCGGAGCACGACAGCGACATGGCTAACGCGACCACCGATGATAGCTAGCTCGTCACTCTCCTCTGATCATTACAATGGAATTCTGCTCCGATTATAGTGGGAGATTCATCGGAATATACGCCGGAAAAAGTGGGCGGTGAGGAGGGTGTGTGTGTGTGTGTGTGTGGCGCGCGAGGGTGGGGACTGTGGTTTTGCTGAGTGTTTTGGTTTAGATTCTCTCCTGTTTCCGTTGGATATATAGATAGATAGATATGGCTATTTTTGTTTTTTCATTTATTTCTTGATTTTTATCTTTTTTCCATTTTTATTTTTGTTGCAATTTAATTTATTTTTCCCTTTTTCTCCCATTCATTAATGGCTTTCTATGTTTTCAAGATATTTGAGCAACGAATATTTTAAACTTTGAATTTTGTTTTATAGAAATAGAGTTTCGATTTTTTGATTCGACTTTTACAATGACATGTAATGTTGCAGTCGATTTTTGCACTGAATTTTTTATTGCAAAAGTTTATCGTTGTTTAGCCATAAAAAATTAAAAATCTTAAAATTTCGTTGCAATGCCGTGACAAATAGGTGGGAAAAAATAATATTTTTCTTTTTAGTGTTTTATTTATGAAAAAATGGCTTGAAAATATTATTTAAATTGTGTGCTTTTGTTTCTTACATGATATTGAGTAGATGGGGGCAAGATTGAACCTCTTAGTTTGTTTCATTGCTTCTCATGATGTGCCATGACCTTATAAAGTTTCGGACCACATTGTATTGTATTGTATGTTGTGTAATGACTTGATTGTTGACTTATTCTTGTACATTTAAAGAAGCATGTACAATGTAATAGGAATTATGAAAAGTGCATAATTGGTTATTGTTTTCACATTTTTATTGGTGGTCCAATTTATTTTTTCAAATATTTTTTATTAGATACTCGGAGAAGCTAAATAGTAATTTAAATTTTTGGGATAGTAAATGAAATTGAGCGAGTAGTATAAAATGCATACTTTGTATATTTGAAAGGCTGCTTAATCGATTGCTTCATAATTGCATAAAAGAATAGCCAATTACTCTTGAAAAATGATCTGAATATCATTTTAACGAATTGGTATCAAATTTTAGATGTTTTTCGATATTAAAATGTATAAAGTACGAGGGTTTAAAATAACTATTTGGGTAATGATATTTAATATATTGACTAAATTAACTCTATTAGAGACGAAAATACAAAGTATTAAGCTAGAAACCCCTAATTACAAAAAATGGTACAAAGTACATATTTATATTGGCTATCGGTGTATTGAACGTGCTATTTGTGCAATTTTTTATAATTTTATATTTCAAAAAATTTAAACACATACAAATATCAATAAAAAATAAATTTGATTTCCTATATACTATAGCGAATATTATATATTTATTTTGAAATAGAAAGAGTATTATATTCAATATGTAGCATATGTGTGTTGGTGTATATGTTAAATGTACTACACAAATATAAACATCTTACGCTATTTTTTTTCTAATTCAAAATAAATCCAAAGTATCATAATTTATTATGAAATTATCCAAGTGTAATTGATTGAAATTCTCTTTTTTTATGTGTTTATTATATTCAAAATAAAAGTATAAGGACCAATATGTCCTTCCTTTACTAGAATTTATCGCCCCTGTCAGTAAAAAATTCACTGTAAAAGTATCGAGTCAAACTGACCCGCCACCCAATTAACCCTAATGGAGAGCCATAAATTCTGGGACATTTGGCATGACTATGGGCACCTAGGATATAGACTTTACCTATTTGTCCGTAGCTATAAACATTATTTGCCCTATTCATTAAGTCCGATTTTATACCTTCTTTATGAGGTGTATTTATATGTATTAGACCTTGAAGACAAGCAACTTACTTAATCGTTGGAGAGTCCATGCTCGTCAACCCCCCAACATATTGATCAGTAACTAGCGACCTAGTGATTGTAACACAAAATCAATGTATCTAGTACCCTTCAATTGACTTCACACTCCATGACCTCTGTGTATGGGCAGCTCCTAAGGTGATGATGGGAGCGTGTGAACCAAATATGTAACTAGCGATCCGATCGGATTTCATCTTAATGACAATCTTTTTACAAGTTCGCCATTAATTTGATCATTTTTTTCAGAAGCCAATTTTAACAAAAATAAAAATTTTATATAGATTCAAATACTGGCATTATATAAAGAATTTAATTCAACTCCAAAATATCGACTTAACAAATAATTAAAAACATCCATGGATCTACTTTAATTTTTTGGAATTCACCACTTATCTTAAAAAAAATAATATTGCAAAAATTACATATTTTTTTATATATAAAAGGGTAAATTACAATGGGTTATGCTAAGATTTGCTATAATTATAAATACCCTATCATTGTTTGAAAATTTACATTTAGTAATCCCTTAGAATTAATCATCATCTAATAAATATCCCCTCGTGACAGCCCATTATAGGGGTGTATTTGTTAGCCGATTGTTAATTCCAAAAGAAAATTTTTAATTTTTTAAATAATAAAAAAATATTTATAATTATAAAAAATTTCATATAAGTCCATTATAATTTACCCTAAATAAAAAAGGTATGTGGGGGGAATATCATGAATTATGATTTGCAACAATGTTCATAAAGATGAGAGTTTATGAGATTCTAGCTAGTCATGACAAAAGGAAAATAACATTAATTATTTTAACACCCTTCAAATAATATTGGGGCCACACAAAACATAGAACTAATTAGGTATAACGATTTGTGAAATGAAGCGACCAAAACCACTATTTCCAGCTTGTGGGTTCTTGTAAATAGAGTTTGAGAGAATTATTTGTGCCCCAAATCAGGAACATTTACGATTCCATAAATTGATCGGACCAAATTAATTATAACTCAAAATTTGATATATATCAAAATTGAATCGAAAAATTCAGTTCAATATTTTTTCCCTTTTCGAAAATTTAGTATTCGATTCGATTTTTTATTTATTAAGAAGTATCATATATTGAAATGCTATTTTTATATTTAATTTATGTATATGTATTAATTATTTATATACTATTTTTGTTGTTAATTTTACTTATCAAAAATTAAATATACATAAGGAGTGCACTTATTATTTCTAATATTTAATAGTTAATTTATTTTATATTTTAATAAAAAAATAGTTTACCAAATCCCAAACAGAAATACTGAAAATATTATGATATAGTTTAATTTCCTATATTTTTTAATTAAACCCAATTTATGATGGTGCCCTTCCCACCAACAAATAATTTACACCAAAGAAATAATATCTCAAAAACAAGGCTACTATTTAAGACTGCCCCCACATGTAGGGACATGATCATGTACCCAATGAATTAAGACTCATGTCATATCTCAACTGTTGTTAACCTACTACCTACGATACCCCAGTCCGGATTTCTGTTGTAAATTTTATTTTATTTTTTATTTTATTCAATATTTACACGCTCTATATATAAATGGAATAGAATTCACAACAGAAAATTCAATCCGCTACTTACCCCACGTCCTACCTCATCTCAATCAATTCTTTTAATCTTACGATTCTTGATCTAATTTATCTCTCATTTTGAAAGAAAATTTACAGAAATAAATTCTGATTATTTTTTTCTGAAAAAGATTATTAATTATTGGGCGACGACATTGATTTATAGATTGACAATATTATTCATTTAATTTGGTGACGTTTTAGTATTGCTAATTTGAGATGATAAAATAATAGTAGTGTTAATTGTTCTTCACATAAAGATGGTAAAACTAAAATTGTACGAAATTCTATTTAAATTATTGGGTAAATTATATTGATATTTTTTTAAATTAGACCAAATTACAAGTTACAAATACACTCTTTAAGGTTATAATTATGATTACAAGTACACTCTCTATTCAAATACAAAGCTTACACAATACTTTCTGAAAAATATTAAATTGAGGGGTTTAGCTGTAATTTTGCAAAATGCAAATACTGCGTATGTATATTAAATTAACCTCAGATATGTGGATATAATTTATCCTGAATGATATGACTGTATGAAGAAAATAAGGGCATATATATATATATATTGAGCAAAGCATGAATAAAGAATTGTTTGGCCATACCCTGAGGATGAGATATGGGGTTGTGCTGGATGTGGGATATGCTTCTCCATCTATGGTTTTCTGTTCCTTTGGCCTCTTGCACACCTCCCTCCATAATTCTCTCTCTCTCTCTCTCTCTCTCTCTCTCTCTCTCTCACACACACACACACACACACAATTATACATGCATATATATATATATATATACACATTTTTAGTCTTTAAGTTAGAGGATAACAATTTTAGTCCTATAAATTAGAGGTGTGACAATATTGGTCCTATTCAAATTAAAATTTACAATTTGTTTCTAAAATTTTAAAAATTATGGTAATTTTAGTTTTTTTAGCCAATTTTGTTGAAAAGTTGGTGCTTCCAGCTTATTTGATGACTTGGCAATTCCATTATATTGGACTGTCATGTCATCATATTCACTAAAAGTCCCAAATTATGTGTTGACATGGCTGACAATATAAGATTTTCTAATCAAATTGACCAAAAGGAATTAAAATTACTATAATTTTTAAAATTATAGGGCCAAATTATAAATTTTAATTTGAATAAGATCAAAATTGCAGCCCCAACTAACAAAACTAAATTTACATTTTTCCCATAAACAAGCCCATTGTACTGTTAAGTAGGGGAAAGAATTTTCATAAGTCTCTTGCTGGTTCTTTTCTATTCCTCAACATTCCATTATTATAGTTTGAAAAAATCTTCACTGTGACTACTGTTTTTGGCTTGTGTTTTCTTCCATGTAATTACACTATTCTCTTTTTCCAATATATCGTGTAACTTAATTGTTTTTTTTTTTCTTATTATTATTAACTAGTATAAAACCTGTGCCAAAATATTTTCAATTTTGATCTTGACTAAATAATAAATACTCAAGATTGCATACTTTTAAGATTGAATAAAAATTATCTCTATCTATAGTAATGTAACAAGAAAAGTCCTTCCTCACACTCACAAACGGCTATTAATCACCGCCACATTATTTTTTTTAAGTAAAAAAATGCCCTTCACATAATAAAATAAATAAGTTATTAACTTTTTATAATTTATATTAATGATTATTTATTTATTTATTTCCTTTTATTAATATTTATGTATCTCATTCTTATTTATAATATATTTTAAAGCGTAAAAAAATATTTATTATATGTATGTATGAACGACTGTTGAAAAATTGGCTCAAGACCAAATTCGGTAGGCCCAAGCCCACAACCCCAACCCACCACCTGGAAGGCTTGACCCGACCCACTGACCCGATTCCCATTTTTAGATAACCGAAAACCTTTGCCTTCTTATTCTTTTTCCTTGGACAAATTTATTCACCCTCCTTGTATCTTCCCTCTTTCTTGCTGTTTGCTCTATTATTAATGGCTTCTCTATTTATTCTTTACCTTCGAGAAGAAAAAAAAAAAAAAAAGAAAGAAACAAGTGAGGGAAAAATAATAGAGATCGGTGAACCTGAGTGGTTAGATGGTGCCTTGGTGGCGTTGATTAGCCTTGGCGGTTGTCGTCTCTTGATGGGTTTGAGCAACCGGTGGTTAGGTTGCTGGCCTTTGTGGTTGTGGGCTTCCCTATTGGATCCAACTCCTTAAGCCGAAATTATTTGTCATTGCTGTTTTTTCTTACTGTTGTTATAGATCTGTAATCGTTATTATATTGTTTTGTATTCCGCTGTAATAATATATTTTTTTGTGGGCTTACTACGGGAATAAATTTTCAACAGTGGTATCAGAGCCACTTTTGGGTTCTGGTTCCTTTCTTCTGAGGAAATCTGGTAAGATCTTATCATTTTACTACAAAATTAAGCTTAGTGAAGCTTTTAAAGGTTATTGTATTTTTGGGGAGCAGTGTGAATATTTGTTGCTGTGTGAAACCTACGTTTATCTGCGATATTTTTCGAAAAATTATCCCTTGAAAAATTTTCGTGAGTTCCCTTTGTGCGAAAAATTCTGCTTAAGTATTAATCTCAGAAAATTTTTCAGTAAGTTATTCTCTGAAAAAAAAAATTAATATATTTTTCAAAAAATCATTGTCTGAAAATTATCTTCAGTGAAATATTTAATTTTGGTCTGAGCATAAAAACGGCTTTCTAAGTGAGATCTATTTTTCTGCCTAAAGTGCTTATTTACTAAATTATTTCCGCAAATATACTAAGACTACTTAGTGCGAGAAATTACTGTGTGAAAATATTTTATGTGTGCAATAATTTTCTGTCTAATATTATTGCTTTGTTGTTTGAAATAATTTTTCTGCTTAGTAAATCTGTGTTACTACTTTGTGGGGTTGTTAAATTTATGCTTAGTGTTATTATTTTTGCTTTGTGATATTGATCTGCTTTGTGCACCATAACTGTTGGTATTATTCTTTCAAAATTATTTATTCCCTTGTTAATACTTAAATCGTAATTTTTTTCCCGCTAATCCCTCACCCCAAACCCTTGAGGTCGTCGGGTATCTGGTCGAGATTTAGCCTGGGAGGGTTCGGTTTATAACTGTGAAATTGTGATATTGTATCTGTCATTTTTTTTAACTGATAAATTTTCTGTAAATTGTTGTGTATACTTCTGTCATAATGGCTGGGTATAATTTACATCCTTTTGATGGGAAATCTAATTTTAATATTTGGCAACAAAAAATGAAAGATATTCTTATTCAACAAAATTTTTTTGAGGCAATAAATGGAAAATATGTTGAAGGTGTTTCAGAAGAAAAGAAACTTGAAAATGACGAGTATGCTTATTCGCCTATAATTTTTTAAACTTATCTGATACAGTTCTTAAAAAAGTAGGAAAACAAAATTCTGCAAAAGAATTTATGGAATAAATTGGAAGAATTGCATATTGAAACTTCATTCTCTAGTAAATTATTTTTACTTGAGAAAATTTTTAGATACAAATTGGATTTATCTAAAAGTATTGAAGAAAATCTTGATGATTTTACAAAATTGATTCAAGATATTAAGTTGATTGGAGATAAAAATATTAATGACTATTTTCCAATAGTTTTAGTAAATACAATTCCAGAAGCTTATAGTGATGTAAAAGCTGCAATTAAATATGGAAGGGACAATATAAATCTAGAAACTGTGATTAATGGTTTAAAAAGCAAAGAAATAGATTTGAATGCTAATAAATCTAGTCAGGGCGAAAATGTGGTTAATTTTGTTAGAGGAAAAACAAAATATAGAAATTTTTTTCATAAAAGACATAGTAAAGAAAAGAATAAAAGCCACGGTGGTTCTGAATCAAGTGATGATGAGAAGGGAACTAGGGATGAAAAATATAAAGATAGAAGGTCCTACAATTATGGTAAAAAGGGTCATTTTATAAAGGATTTTAAAATGCTAAAAAGATATAATAAAATTAAAGAATAAGCGAACATAAGCTGAGGAAACTTCTAAAGAAGAATTGACGGTTTATTGATTTTGTATCAAACCATAATTCATTTGTTTTGTGATCGCCATGTGTAATTTTTATTAACAATGTCCCTTTGTGGATATAGTTCGTCTTTGTGTCATTAGTCTTGGTGGCTAAGTGTCTTCGTGATTGGTCCTAAGTAGCTGTATGTGTGTGTTTGTGATATGTGCTTAAATTGTTGGTTGAAGTTTTGTAAATAAGCCTCGGTGGCTATAGGCTATAGCTTAGTTATTACTTGAAAAATTAACTTAGTGTTATTTGCTGTATGCAAATGTTAAAGGTGCTTAGTGATAATTTGTTGTGTGCAAATGTTAAATATGCTTAGTGTTGTGTGCTATGCTTTGTGCCTTAGATATCATCTTTCAAATACTGTTACTAACATTATTTTTGTAAGAAAAATTAATGGCAATGATGTTTACCAGATCCAATCCTTTGGACCTAGTTCCTTATAATGGGTCCTAGTCTAAAGGGGAATATGTTGGAAATTATTCTGGCCCAGGACCAAAATGGTAGGCCCAAAATCCAGGCCCCAATCCCTCACTCACTTAGATGGCAGCCAGGTCCACCAACCCGACCCGTTGACTCGATCCACTTCCCCCCGACCCGACTTCCTAACTAGTTAACCCTAACCCTTATTCCTTTCCCCCCCTCTTTTTTTTGGCTGTTGTTTTCCATTCATCTTCCTCATCTCTCTCTCTCTCTCTCTCTCTCTCTCTCTCTCTCTCTCTCCTTTGTTTCTCTACACCACTGATACTCTCTCTCTCTCTCTCCTTTGTTTCTCTACACCACTGATATCCATGGCCTCGAAATCTCTCCACCACCATCGTCTTTAATGTTTTGATCACTATAAATTTCCACCCCCCCCCCTCTTACTGGTTTGTTCTAACTTAATTGAACAATATTAGTACACTAAAATCCCCCTTGTTCTTCGTGAACTTCTCTTCGATATTTTTCTGAGAAAATATCTAATTGGTATTCATTGGTTGTGGTTTTGGTCCTTAGTGGATCAGGTTACCTTTTGCAGTAAAACTTGTAACCGGTGAGTGAGGTTGCCGACCTGAGTGGCCACGGGAGACCCTTCACTGGATCTGGCCTCTGAGCCTAAAATACCATTTTTGGTAAATGTAAATTTTATTAATTAAATGGACAGTATAATACAACAATTCTCATAATTAGGTGGACTTCTCGACAGACCAAGGGATCCACCAGAAACGATATAGCGCACAAGTGCTAACAGAGTAAGAAAGATCAACACTCAATATTATCTACCTCACGTCCTTGATGATAATGGCACCAACGATGGATGCTTCCCGGTTACCCTCATCAAATTGTCAAAAGTTACATTCACGCCAAATATGATATACCAGCGCAAGCAGCAGAGTACGATATGAAGCCGAGATATAGTGTTTCCCCCTCTATCTACGCATTGCCCATATGATATCAGTCAACCAAGGTCGGTTAGGCCAGTCAAAGCGGAGGGTTTGTCGGATCACCCTCAAGCATTGCTTCGAGTATCTGCACTGAAATAATAAGTGGGTATGTGTTTTGGGAGTCCAGTCATCACATAAGACACAAGAAGTACCCCGGTGAGAGAGCGAAGACTTGTCCACGATGGACAGTTTGCCAAGGATAGCCAGCTAAAGAACAAAGGCATGTCTAGGTATCTTAAAGGAACCCAAGAGGAGTGAAGACCAACCTCCTTTGGGCACTAGAGTCCTAAGAGAGCGAATGATTAATGCAGTTGTCAGTGCACTCTATGATCCACATAAAAGACAATCAGTGCCGCCAATATTAGTGAGAAAATGCCAGAGCCAGTGACCATCCTCCATCACCATATTACCCTTGTCCATTATCACTGTGTTGGTAAGCTGTGGACCCCATAGGAAGCGATGAATAAGTGGCCCAAACACATGCCAAGGATCCTGCCATAAATAGAATGATATCTCAGCGCCAACACAGTAGTCTATAAGAGGTCGTAACAGAGGACGTAATCGAAGAAGTTTACGCCAGCCCCAAGAGCCCCTCACTCCGATACCATCCAAATGGACGTCTCTCGAAGGCAAGTGTGGTGTACCCAGTTGACCCATATGGACGCGCTGTCACCATGGATTACAATGCATAGTTTAAGACACATTAGTAAGCGGTTAAGTGTAGGAATGTCTCGAACCCCTTGGCCACCTTCGTCAACTAGTCGACAAACAAACTCCCATGCACCTTTGCATACCCGCTATTCAATGCTCTCTTCCATAGAAATGCCCGAAGTCGCTTCTCAATCTTCCTGATGATGCCTTTGGGCAAGATAAAAGTAGAGACCCAATAGACACTCAAAGGTAAGAACGGTCGTGATGATTTGCAATCATCCAACATAGGACAAAGATATGTTCTCCCATCCCTTAATACGCTGATCCATTTTGGCGAGTATCGGCTTAATAAGGCGTGAAGAGAGGAGGGGTAAACCTAAATATTTTATTGGCAAGTGTCCCTCCTGAAATTGGAGCACCACAAGTAAGTGCTCCCGGATCCCATGTGCTGAACGTGAGATGATCAAGTGGCTCTTTTGTAGACTAACTCGAAGCCCAGACAAATCACCAAAGGTATCTAGTCCACGTTTGAGCACCTGGACCAAATCAACTTCAACTTTGCAAAACAACAATAGCTCGTCTGCAAAACCTAACTGGAATAATCTCGTGGGCTCACCTTTCCAATGAAAGGCAAATCCCATGTCTTGATCAATCAACTGATGTAGGATGAGACTCAACACCTCCATGACCAAAACAAATAAGTAAGGCGACATTGTGTCTCCTTGTCCAAGGCCCCTTGCTCCCGCAAACAAACCATGTGGCTTTTTATTGATCCCAACAGAAAATGAAGTGGTAGTAATACATTCATCTATCCACTAGATGAATTAATTCGGAAATCAAAATAATTGAAGCACAGGGAGCAGAAAGTCCCATTCAACTGTGTCATAGGCCTTTCGTAGATCCACCTTAAGAGCACATGGAGGTGGTAATTGCTGCTGATTATAACCTATGAACAGTTCCTGTGCCAAGAGAATATTGTTATAAATAGAACGGCCAAGAACAAGTGTCGTCTAAGAGGGAATAATAATTTTCTCCAACATCAACCTCAATCGCTGCACTAGGATTTTGGTAATGGCCTTGTAGAGAATATTGCATCATGAAATAGGTTGAAAATCAGCCACGAGTGTAGGATTATGTACCTTAGGAATAAGGGCCAAGAACGTTGAGTTCACCTATTTCAAAAGTCACCGAGTAGTGAAGAATTCGATAATTGCCTGTGTGACTTCATCTCCCATAACAGGCCACTTTGCTTTATAGAATCCTGAGGTATAACCATCATGACAGGGTGCTTTATCATCAGTTGTGTCAAAAATAGCCATCATTACCTCATCAGAGCCTAAAATACTTATTGTTGTTGTTCTTATACATATCTATAAAATCATTCATTAGATCTATAATTTTTAGTATATCTGTTGTATTTTATAGTTTGTATATATAAGGGTTTTTGTAACCCACTTTTATTGTAATAATTGTTTTTTATTTATTAGACTCACTACAAGGATAAATTTCTAACAGTGGTATCAGAGCCTTAGTATTCAGTAACATGAGGGGCTAGAGTGAGATTTAAGGTTGATAAGAATAAAAAATAAAGATGAATAATTAAAATGTTTTCACCCACAAATTAATTAAGAGGGATCTATTTACGACATTTATGTACAGTTGTCTGTGTTTTTTCCTGAACATGCATCCAATACAAAGTCCAAAATGTCTTAATCATATGTGGAAGTGAATGATTATGTGCACTGTGTCCCCATATATATATATATATATATATATATATATATATACACGCTATCTCTCGATCGTTCAATTTCTCAAGATTTGGTCTGAAAATTGTTTTCAAACTTCAATCATCAATTCAGTAACATGATTGATGAAAATTATGAATTGAATCTGGTTTGGCCGAACTAATCCATAATTACTTAGATGGGTGGATATTTGTTTGAATTATTCCCATATTTGGCCTCAAACCCTAAACCACATAGCAATTATCTTTGCAATTTTTATGCAAAGTCACTTTTACATTGAATGCCTGTGGTGGATTAATTAATGATAATAATTAACTCTAGTGTTATTTATTCCTTTGCTCACATTCTAAGTGTTATTAGCTACATTATTTGAGATTTATTTTTTATTTGCAATAAATATAATAGATAATAATTAGACAATAAATAGGGTGGATAAATCGAGATTCATCTCCGGCGTCCCATTTGAACGAAATGGGTCAGATCTACTAAATTATTGGGGACGGATTTTAATTTTATGAACCCGATCAGGTTCGGGGTGGCTCTCGAATCTTGTACCTGACACGCTCTTTTAACAATATACATAAGTATTTTTAATACTTAAATCTTTTTGTGTAATATAAATATATTTTAACAACATAATAATTTATTAGGTATATATATTAAAAAATAATTTTTTTAAATGATATATCAAATTGATTAAAGAAAAAATAAAAAAATAATCGAGTTTTCCGAGTTAAACCTGTCGAGTGTAGAGTCAAGGTGGGTTTTTGATTCAGCTAGAACTTGAGCTGGATGGCCCAAAATCAGGGCTAAATTGAGTGTATATCGAGTCCAACTAAACTTGTTCACAGTATTTTTAGATTTGGCAAAACTCGCCAAACCCTCCGCTCCTAATTGAAAGATAAGTGCATTTATTAGCATGGACTTATTGTTAATTAACTAAATATTACACATATGGAACTTTAGTCAACAACAAATTTATTATAAGTAAACATGTCATTATCTTACATCAATTTGTTTTCTACATAAAAACTAGAGTACAAGAAAGATACTAAAATAGCATCATGATTGTAATTTGAGTTCCTCCACTATCACCATATTTTAAAAAAAAAATAAAAATTGAAAGTTATTAGGTAAAGATAGCAAATTTATCAAAATACCCCTAATAATAGAGAAGTTATATATATATTAAGATTCATGTACGTTTTATGCGGATCATGCCCGGCTCGGCCCAGCCCGACCCGTCCCTAACAAAGACCCAAAAAAGAAGCCACTAATAAAAAGACACGTGGCAACAAAAGTAGGAAATATGTATCATTCGTCCTACTAGATCCTCTTATCATATCAAAATATTAACTCAAGTAAATATTAGGGATAATTATATTTACGTCCTTTAACTTAGTACTTCTTTATACAAAATTATTTCTATTTTTTAAAAATTATAGGAATCACCCTAATAGATTTTAAAAAGCAAAAAATGCTTTTGTTGATCTGGTCATATTCTAATATATTAAATTATTCAATTAGTATATAATATATATACGTGCATGTATAATTTAGTGATTTTAGTAAATTTGTTATAATTTAGTGACTAATTTTTATTAATATATTATTGGAATAATTTAATATTTTAATTATTAAAGGTATAATTTTATATAAAGATTCAATAAGAAAAAAGTTAATAAAATAATATAAATTTTTATAAATAATAAAAAATATATATAAAGTCATATTATTCTTCATTATAAACAGTATTTTGACACCCCCTTTACTTTTTGGTGATTACAGAAATATTTTTTAGGGCATTTCTATTAATAAAAATAAAATTAAAGTTTAACTAGGTCAACAGGGTATTTTGGGGTTTTAAAGTTGTTAGGGGTGGTTTTTGTAATTTTTAAGAGATAGGGGTGGTTAAAAATCATGATAAATAACTATTATTAATACACATCCAAACTTCAAAATCTAATCTTTATAACCTCTTATTCTTTTCTCATTAAAAAAAAATACTATTGGCTACAATATTGATGTTATGGTTAAAAAAATATAATAAATAACTATTATTAGTTACGGTTTAATAAATCGAAGCAAGAAGCTAAGTTTTTCACTATGAAAAAAATTATTTGTTACAGCTAAGAACCATGGTAAAAAAAAATTCCATGACTTTTAGCAATAGCAAATATTTTAGCCATCCTCGTAAAAATCACGGCCAACAACTGTTGTGTGGTTATGGTCAATGACATTCTCTACAGCTATCTATTATTAATCGTGATTAAATGATATTTTTGTAGTGTCTATCAATAATATAGAAAATTATGTACATCCAATATTTTTATTGATTTTCATATTACTGATCATGTGATGTTCCGGAGGGACGATGACGTAGGACAAGTTGGGAGTGTACAGAAGAAGTTGAAGCTATAGTGTCTTAGTTGCGTGGTTGACGATAGAATTTCAAACGGTCATATTCATTATTCAGAAGGAGTTACAAGGAGATATCTACCTATCATATGATCTTCTTCTCGAGGAGAATCCAACCCTGCACCACTATTGTTGTGAGGGACCATCTTTTGCTGCAAAATTTCATTATTACGACCATCGGTCGGACATTCTTTTTATATTTTAGCCGATTATAATTATTTTTTATATTTTTTATGGTTATCATATATTTTTTTGAAATTGCTAGGATATGAGATTATTTTCTGGCTACATTACATGAATTTTTTGAGATATTCTAAAGTTTAGTTCGTTTTCTGCCTGTCTGACCTAAATTACAGCTCTTCTTTTTAAATAACTGCAAATTTCATTATGAGAGTGATTCATTAATAAAAATATTTTTACTTTAAATTTGAGTTCTCATGAAACAAATTATCATTCGATCCACAATTAACTTTTTTAATTATCAAGTGGTCGATAAAACTTATAAAATTATACATGTGCCAAATGTAGATGGACAATACAGAACTTTTGAAGAGAAGAAGCTAACCAATCATGTCTTTATCTGGAGGAGGATAAAGAGATCTATGTTGAGATGGTGTACATATGCATATGAACAAAAACCCTAAATATTAATTAGAAGAACGTTTATTGGATCATTAGGCCAACAACCACACATAATTCAACGTATTCAATGATGATCACAAACACTTGATGCTCAAATCTTCTGTTTCGACACAACCATGTTGTCTTTACTCCCAACTTTTAATGGAAAGTGTCATATCACGATTTTAAATTCCCATACAACATATATATATGGCCAATTTTGTGGGTCTTACCTCACTGGTTAAGACCAGGTTGTATGAAAGTTTGAAATTTTGGGTTCGAATATTCATCTTATTTTATGTGAGTTTATTGTAAATTATCTCAAACTTTTTTTACTGTATTGTTTTTTTGGGAAATATAAATTTTTCTTTTGATAATATAGATAAGCATTCAACATCAATTGCAGATGAAGAGTTTGAGTGACTTATAGGCGGCCTTAAGCCTTCCTCAGTTCTTACCTAACAAGATAACTTTTCAATACAAAATTGTGAGGTCATATAAAGGTAGAGTGGATAATATATATCTCATACAGCTGGACATGACCAATTGATTCGCAAACCGCAACATTTTTAATATAAATGATGTATATATGATTATTGAAATTAATGTAATAGTATTAACACCATGACGATTTCATGTCTTTGAATTGTTACAAGAACATTTCAATTGCTAAATCTTAAAAAAAAAAAAAAAAAAAGAACATTTCAATTGAACGTTAAATCAGTTCGGTGAACATAAAATTCTACCTTAATTATTACATTCAAACATGAATATTGACTATATATATAAAGTTAGAAGGTAGATCGAAAACGATATCTATTGAAAAAGTGAAGTTGATTGAGTTAGGTTTTAGACAAAGCCAACTAATCTTAAATATTGTCAGAAGACTTGCAAGAATTCTTTAGGACCAAACTTGTCTAATTTAATAAATAGCTTCTACGTCTTATAGAATTTGATACCTTATCGATATAAATGAAATTAAATTTAATTTCTATTAGTGGTTTAATTATTAGACCATCGTATAAAATGCGAGAGGGTCAAGATGATAAGTGGTTACTGATACTAATGGTCGAGACATACTTGATGTCGGTGTATACAGATTTTTATTGTATCTATTTAATTTAAAAAAAGAGAAATAAAATAAAAATAATAATTTATAAAAACTATTAAAATATTTTAACTTTAAATGTATATGTTAAAAAAATTATCAATCAAATAAATTAACAAAAAAATGTTATTTTATGAAAAAATAGAATAAATATATTTAAGTGTATTTTAGTTAATTCATATTCTATCAACCAACAAAAATTTACTCTAAACCCTTCAAATTTAATGCATAGTATATCTATATTTATACTAATATAAAAAGAAAGGAAAAAATTCAGAGACCCCCCTCTGTGATAATAGAAATGTTCAAAAATCCCCCTATGAAAATTAAAGTATCAAATACCCCCCCTATGATATAAAATAAAGTTCAAAAAACCCCCCTCCGTACAAAAATTGGGCCACACGCGCTTTGACTGCGATTTTTCTATAAAAATACTTTTTTTTTTGACATTTTTGCCCTTCTCTCACATTTAACATATAATATTATATATATGTATTTAAGAATTAAATATTATTTTATATAATAATTATTTAATTAAAATATGATATATTTCTATTAATAATAAAATATTTTTTTATATAATAATTACTTAATTATTTATATAATAAACTATTATTTTAATTAAATTAAAATTAATTATATATATAATTTAAAAAAAAAAAAAAAAGCAGCGGCGGCGGCTGAAGAGGAGGGCCGGCGCCCTCCTCACCATGGGCGACGGCCGTCGCCCATCCAGCAAGGGCGACCGCCTCGCCCTCCATTTCTGGGCGACGCCGGTCGCCCAGATCTGGGCGGCCGGCGTCGCCCAAATGTGCGCCGGGGGAGGGAAGGGGAGGGGGAGGTGTGCCGGGAGGATAGGGGAAGGGGGGGTTTGGAGGTGGAAGGGGTGGGGGAGGGGGGAAGAAGATGGAGGTGGGGGTGTGGCCCGGTGGGGGTTGGGGGTTGGGGGGGGTGGGGGTGGGGGTGGGGGGAATGGGGTATAATTGTTATTTTTTATTTTTTATAAATTATAATTATATGTATTATAAATATATGTTAAAAATTATAAATTAAAATAATTATATATTAATAAGCCTAGTTGGCCGGTTTGACTAGAAGGGTATTTTAGTCATTGTTTCTAAAAAAATAGATTCAAATTGACCAGGGGGCTGTGTGATTATTTATTGGTAACCTACGGGTGATTTTTGATATTAAAAATTTCATAAGGGAGTTTTTGATATTTTGTTATATCACAGGGGGGCAAAATGGATTTAACCCTAAAAAGAAAAGATCCTCCACACTGATAAATGATATGACACTATCGTATCAATTTTTTGTGAAGCCGAAAATATTCTTCAATTGATAGAATAACTCACTTATTCAACTTTCTAAATTTTATATTAATTGATAAATTAATTTTTTTTTAATTTAATATATTTTATTTTTATTTATAATATACTTTAAAATATAAAAAATTATTTATTATATACGCCCTGAAATCACATGTCCGACTGGTAGTATGGATAAAAATTAGAAGCCCACATTGAGGCAATTGGGCTTTCAGAATCAAGACACTATATGAATTGGGCCTCAAACATATATGAAGTGTGCCCCTAATTTCTTGTATTGCTGGGTTGAATTTCCCCTTTATTGGGCTCCAATTCCATAGTCCATTCTCTCAATTCATACAATCTCCATTGTTGCCCTGAGAAGCACATCAGTGTTCATTTGCTGCATCCCCGACTCTTATCTAAAATTTCAATCTTTCACAACTTCAAGATATCTTCACTGATAAAAGCAATTCATGTACCAGAATCAAGACTCTGTTTGATTGCTCTGAGGAATCGAGTAACAAAGAAATGCTGAGCCTTGGAAAATTCCCCACACAAGTACTGTACAGCACTCTTCTGCACAACTCTATCTCGCAATACTTTCAATTCCTCTCCAAACCCAACTTCTCAGTTTCATCTCGCCTTTATTGCGGAGCTGTTCTTGGGAAATCGGGAAATGGGTTGCGCTGTAACGCCCTTAAGACCAAGAAAAATGGCGACTTTAGTTTGACGGAAATGGAAGGTCCTGATGAATTCGAGGATGATTTTGATGATGAGTTTTTGGATATAGAAGATGATGGAGAATTTGAGGGGGACGAAGACGATGATGATGATGTTGTTGTTCCTTTACAGAATATGAAGAGGTGGCTGGAGAATAGGCCGCGTGGGTTTGGTGAAGGCAAAGTGTATGATACTTCGATTGAGGATAAGTTGATGGAAGAAATAGAGCAGAGTAGGAAAGCCCAGCTGGCCAACTTGAATAAGCTCAAAAACAGTCCTGTAAATCCCAGTACCAAGAAAGAAACAAGGGAGCAAGCTAAAGGTTGGTCATTTCTTGATTTGATTGTTTATTTACGTGTTGGGTTGCATTTCGTGTTTGTAATTCAGGTTTTTATACGCTTTAACGTTGCATTATATTATTTGTTGATGCTTCAAATGAACGTGCCTGTGTAAAGTTGATTTATTAACTTGTCTTGAGGATTGTTGACTAAGTTTGAAGTTGTTTTCTTGGAAAACTGTAGAAGTACTACGGGTTGGAAAGGTTTAGCTTTCTTGATTATGAGGTCATGAGAGAGAAGTTTTGGGGCAATCCTGGAGAGTGTGACTGGGCCATGATTATCTGCTTTTAGAATTATCACATTTTTCTTTGTGTAGAGTAAGTGAGATGTTTGTTTAGATGGCTCCCGGACATACTATCTGTTTCAACAATCTGACCTTCTTTTTCTGTCTTAAGTGTGTGCAGCAAAAGAAGTTGAGAGTGAAACAGTTATTGTCTGGGAATTTTATGCTAGTGTGGGATGCTCATACAGCTTATTTGTGTAGAAAGTTGATCGTAGCATCTAAAAGTATCTTTATGTATGATCTTTTCTTCATTGTTATCTGAGTTGCAGAGGCAAATGACATTCTTGAAATTTATTTTTCAATTTCTTTTACTGTTTACACACCTTTGATTTTTGAAATTAACTGTTCTCGCTCACTTCTTCATGATAGTTGGGTTACTGAAGTCATGTTGTGTCCCACATAGTATTCTAAGGTGTTCTTTAAACTGCCCAGCAGAGTCGGGTTGGAATCTTTCCCATTGTAAGCTGTTATAAGCCTATTTACTGAGACACGTTTCTTTAGCACCCTGAAAGAATTGGATCACGGGCTATGATTTAAAGGCCTTTTCTTTTGTTTTTGGTCCATCGAATCATCGACCACTATAAACATAAAATTAGAACCCGTGCATATAGGTCAGACTTTGGTGTAAATTGGTCATGATGAATATGTTTCCTTAGATTTCTCTTCTATTATTTCATGGAAAAGTTAAAAGCTTCAATTTCAA
The DNA here is from genome assembly GCF_026168435.1 of Sesamum indicum. Classification (NCBI taxonomy): domain Eukaryota; kingdom Viridiplantae; phylum Streptophyta; class Magnoliopsida; order Lamiales; family Pedaliaceae; genus Sesamum; species Sesamum indicum. The sequence goes on along the minus strand of NC_142664.1, from coordinate 20,166,439 downwards.
TAGTTATATGGTGATATGATATTATAAGCGAAGAATCTAAAAAAGACAAAGTTGTCCAATCTAAAGCATATTGCTTATGAGAGTAACCCTCTCAGAGTCCTATTTGCTCTCTCCAAAATTGGTTTTGCTAAAATCCATGGTTTATTTAATAATACCAGACTCGTAAACCTGAGTTTTGTAAACTTAATCTTACTGGAATGCTTATTTTTTGTTATATGATTGCCGGTGGAGGCATCCTAAAGGTATGGTGTGAACCTATGAGGGTAGGGACCTCTTGCAGGTGGTGCTGGCACTGCCGGTTCCAGCTCCAACTCCAGTAGTCGGAGACACCCTCAGAGTTAAGTGTCTCATCTTGGTGGACGTCCGTTGGATGTATGTGCTCTTTCCTTCCACATTCCCACAAGAACAATGGGACTAAGGCTAAGATGCTGTGTGAAGAGGGGAAAAGTGACTGTTGAAAAGTGAAAAGTTACATTACCCAACTCCTATTCTAGAGTTAAGTCCATTCTTTGGTTGGCTTTTGGGTGAATTTTATCAGATTCCTAATTGCTGACAGAAGGCCAAGTATCCACGTTTAACTGAGAAGTGGGAGGATTCTGGTCAACAATGAAAGAAAATTTTCTTCTTTCATTAAAGCCCTTCGCTGTATGCTGCTTGGTTACAAAAGTTAGATTCTGTTGCATATCATCTTTGCTTATAACCAGCTACCTGCATACACGAATATCTATACATGGCAGTTTGAATCTTGGATATAACAGAACGTGGTACAATTTTGCAGTATCAAGCGAAATTCAGGATGGATTTCGGGTGCGTTTGCTCAACCTTCCTAAGAAAAAGAACATTCACAGGGATTTGAAGCTGGCCTTTAAAGAAGTTCCTGGAATACTAAACATAGTCCCAGTTGTTTCTGGAAATGAAAAGACCAGGGATCCAGTGTGCAAAGGACTTGCTTTCATTGACTTCAAATACCAGGATGAGGCACAGAGGTATATGTACCTGATGCCCATTATGAAATAGCACTTCCATTTTCTTTATGAAATATTGTCATTTCCTTTTGTTTTCCGCATCTTTATGATAATTATGCAACTTTTGTATTTCATCTCCAGAGGGTGATTGAGGATACTGTGTTTTGTACTTCAAAGCTTCTAATTTAATCAGTGCCAAAAGGAACAATGATAAGAAACTTGCAAACGTTTGTCTCTGTCATTGTTCTTCCATTTTTATGAAATCTTGAAATTGGAATGCATGATGGTCCTTCAAACATCCTCTTTAGAGAAAGGGTAGTGTAAGAGCATTGTTCTTGCAAACGTTTGTCTCTGTCATTGTTCTTCCTTTTTTATGAAATCTTGAAATTGGAATGCATGATGGTCTTTCAAACATCCTCTTTAGAGAAAAGGTAGTGTAAGAGCATTTATTTTGTTTCCCAATCATATTTGTCAGCATCTAAATCAATGAGATATTCAGTTCATCAAGCATGAATCTGACTTGTTATATCTTGGTAGATTTGTGCAAAACTTTACAGGTAAAAGCATAAGCTTCGGCAAGGTTCAAAAGCAGATAAAATGCGAAATGATGAGTTCAAAGTTGCCAATTCCTGCCTATGATCAGTCGGTTGATTATAGCACCGGCACTGATGAACAAGCCGTACTCAATTTTGACGAAAACCTGAATGCTAGTCTGGAAACTGATGTTTCACGATTTGATTCCTGGGAGGAAAGTATCCCTAGTGAACTTGATACTGCAGACGAGGGGCATGAAGAGACCAACGCAACTTCAACTTCCTCAGGCTCTAACTTGGGTGAAAAACCGGGAGAAGTACAAGATTCTGCAATCAATTCGTCACCCTCGAAGCAGGGAAAAAAACTCAGAATGAATGCGAAAAAGGGAACATCTAAAAGAAGCACAGACAAGATTCTGAAACTAAACATCCCAGGTTCTGCCAATAGGTACAGCATACGGAGTTCTTGTATAATCTCTAATATTATTCTTGTCCCGATCAGGTGTAGTCTGACAACTAGCTATGACACTCGTAATACTCAAAAATTGTTTCTTCATTATCGTGCAGATTAAAGATAAGAGAGAAGGAAATGCTCACGGGGGTGTTCTCCAAATACGGAGGAAATGCGAATTCAACTGCTAAAGAACAGAGTAGATAACTGATGGCTTCTTAGGAGAGTTGCAGTGGTTTTTGCAAGGGTGTATACTTTTCTCAAGAATGTCGATTGTTTACCTAATGATAAACGAGGAGCTGATTAGATAATCTTTGCCAATTCATGAACTATTCCTTGCATTCATGGTATCATTTTTGGGAAAGGTATTGCAATGATCATCCTCCTTGGATTAGTAGAAGATGCTCAGAATCAAGTGGGATCAACAAAGTATGTTTATTCTGTTTGATTCAACTGGGGAGAAGGCTCCCCAATCATCTCTTTGAAAATTCGAGAAGGCTCTTCAACTACCTTTTCTGAAAATTCAGGAAGGCATTTTATCTCCCAAAAAATACACAGCCCACTCCAATAGCCCTTTGAATCTTAAGGGGTTTCTCCAGTTGCCCCTCGAATCCGAGGTGATCCTCCAATTGCTTGGGCTATCCACCAAATTTGAAGGGAATTTAACTCATCCAATAATTTTGAGATCATGCTCCTTCAAATTAGTGGCTTTCTCCTACAACCTTGTGGTTGCTTATAAATAGAGAGGTCCTCAACACGAGAAAACAGGTTTTTTGATACGTTCTTCTCTTTGAACCCTCATACTACAAAGTGCAACTTTATGCTATCACTTTAACAAAGAAATGTTGTAATTTTGTACTAAGAACTTTGATTCAATATCAATCTCTATTTTACACAAAGATGAAGCAACAACACTCTCATTTCCATTCATTTATACGTTTTTATCTTTAGCATTTATTTTACACTTTTCACTTAAAGTAGGCCGAACATCATAATTTTTTTGCTCACATCAAAGGATAATATAGAAAAGTCACCGATTGAAAAAACTAATTTGAAGCATGTTCTTTTATCATAAACAGAAAGATAAGAATTATTTTGAAAATTGAAATCAAAATTCAGGAACAAAACTATTTTTACCCAATTCAAACAAATTATATGGATTTCAATTGTATATAAATATATATAATAATATAATATTTACTAAAATCTATCATTTTTTTATATATAATTAAATGTAATATATAAATATTTATTTAAAAATATATAATTCTTAAAAAGGAAATCAAACTGAAAAAACCCCTCCCCACCCCCACCCCACTAGCACCGATGCCACCGCGCTCTCCTTCCCCCATCGCCGCCCCTCCCCCCCATGGTCGCCCCTCCTTTCCCTAATTCCACCGCCGCCGCCTGTTTTCCCTATTCACCCCCTTCCCAGCTTTAGCAGGAGGAAGAAGAAGGTCTCACCACAACAAGATCATGATTTATCATGACCACGCGATCCAGGGTTCTAAATCCATAGGAAACGACGATGGTTGGGGAAAATGGGGCGAAATCAATTTAAGTGGTTGCGACGTTGTTTTGGGTCGTTGATGGATTTAAAATGGGTTGTTAATGGACCTAATATGGATTTTTAATTGGTTCAAGAACTAAATCAACCGAGAATCTTCTCATCTCAATTGGGTGCACTCACAACTCCCTTTCTCCACACACACAACCATCTTTCTCCACACACACAACCATCTTTCTCTACATATAAATTCACACACACACAACTCTCTTTCTTCATATATTTTCGGGATAATTGTCCTCTCTCCCATGAGTTTTGATGTAATTACACATAAATTCTTTGGTTTGAAAATTTACATCGAATACCCCTAAGATTTGTTTTCGTGTAAGAAATAAGTCCCTTCGTCAGTCAAAATTCACCGAAATTGTTGATATTAACAAAAAGATTGGAAAGAAATCGGTATTTACACCCAATTGACTTATTATTGACTTATTACAAGTCAAATAAATTATTTTATTATTAAATTGCCCCCATACGTATTCACGCGTTAATGCATGTGAGATGGTATATTTTCGTCGTTATAAGACAGTTTAGTCCGAAAAAATTATTTGACCTTCTATAAGTTAGTAATAAATCAATTGAGAGTAAATATCAATTTTCGTTCAGTTTTTTATTAATATCAATAAATTCAGTGAATTTTGACCAGTGGAATACTTATTTGTTAAACGAAAGCAAATATCAGGGGTACTAGATTCAATTTTCCAAACTATAAGGGATTTACGTGTAATAACACCAAACTATAGGGGTGAGAAGTGTAATTATCTCTTGTGGACTAAGAATTATTTTTTATTTTTTAAATTTTTAAAATTTTTTATTGACTAAATGAATAATTTTTTAAATTTTTTCATCCACCCTATTAGATTTTTTACAAATTTCTATTTTCTTTTTAATACAATAAGGGCATAGTAACAATTTCATTCATCAATTCATGAATTATATAATTTCATCAAATATCAGGATAGTATTTGTAATTTTCTAAATAACAAGAGGGTATTTGTAATTATGTCAAACTTTAAGAGATGTCGTTATAATTTATCCTTATATTTTTATGTGATTTTTTTAATATTCAAATTACAACTTGTGATTTTTGAAAGTGATGAATATGAAAATTGCCTCTTAACAAGTATAAAGAATTGGGTTGCACAACTTGGTGTTCATTCAAAACGAACATCCAAAATTTTGAATTATTATTATAAAATAGAGTATTTTGTTAGGTATTTAATAGATTTTTTTACTTCATGATTTAGTAAATGAATCTTAATGTACATGTCATTAGTCAAAAATGACGTGCGATACAAGTTTAATCGTATTGTATTACAAGTAGTAATTTTCCTTTTTAGTAGTTCAAATATTACCCTTTCTTCTTTTCATTGTATGATATTTTAAAATATTTAACTTCAAATTAATAAAATAATTTATACTAACCCGACCCATTTGAACCGACCAAAATTCAATCCAACTCGCCCATTTGCCACCCCTACATTTGGGCAATTCTCTTTTTGGCAACTTCTTTTACATTCTTTTCAATCTATTTCTTCTCTCTTACTTAGACTCTGATACCCCCACTTCTTTCCCCTTTGCCGTCATCGCCCTCCCTTTCCCCAGTTCCCCTCGTCGCCCCCCCCCCCCCCCATCCCTTTTCCTTTTCCCGTCGCCACCCCCTTTCTCCAATCCCTGTCCCTGCACCGCTTTCCCATCTCTTTGTCTCAGTCGTCGCTAGTCCCCGTTCTCCCCAATCCCGTAGTTGCGCTCCCCCTCCAATGTCGATTGTCGTCGCCGCCTTTCCCCTCCTTCTAGCACTCTCTCTCTCTCTGTATATATAGTTAAAATACATAATATAATTGTTTTTATATAAAAAATAATATATGTATTTTGAATTAAATTTTATATTTATCTATATCGTTGATTAAAATTATGTAAAATCTAGACCATTGATATGTCAATCAAATTTGGCCATAGTTCAAATCAAATCCAATGATTTTAAATAATGTAAAAATGTAATTTTATAAAAACGATATATTTAAAAAATATAGAAAAGCACGTGTAACTCAAGTAATCGAAAGAGGGGATTTTTTGCTTCATTTTTAAAAATACAAGAGAATAAATTGCACTTTAATCATGTACTTATAAGATTAATATTTTGACTCATCTATACTGTTATAATTTTTTTTTCTCGTACCAATTATTAAATACTCAAAAATCTATCCTTTAATTCATTTCTTTTCTTCAAAATAAATTTGGTTAAATAATAATTTTAAATTTTTGATCCCAATTTTACAATATTTTTTAAAAAATATTTAAAAAATAATCTCAAAACCTAATAAATTTGGTCCAAATGTTACTATATTTATAATATTTTTTAATCAAATGAAACTATGTTAAACTCGTAAAGTGCTTGACCAAAAAAATAAAACCACGCCGTCCTATGGGACACAAAATGGGGCGGATCCGCATCTGACCCGCCTCAAGACTTGCCAATACTTCTTAAACAATACGGGTATGGGGCGGATCCGCATGTGACCCGCATGCCATTCCTAAACCCTAGTCGTCCACTACTTAAGCCCTTCAAACTACTTGCTCAAGCCTCAAACTTTAAATCACCTCCATTCCTCTCCGCGACGTACGTCGCCGGCACCGCTTATATAGCGGCGATCCGCGGAACTGTAACCGCCACCGTCTAGAGTGGACGGCCAAAAAGCACTAGTTTTCTCCAGCTATTTCATTGGGTAAGGGCCGTTTCTTTCCGTTTCTATTAGGTTTTCTTAATTTTATTGCTCTTTTGTATCCTTAAATTTTGAGTTTGCCTGATTTGTTTACGGTATTAGTCTTTTTCTTTTTTTACAGAATGATTGCGTGTTATTTGGTAATTTATTGGCTTGCTACGTTAGCTTTTGTGCTTTGCTGTTGTTTAGGAGCCTTTCTCATAAATATATTATCAAAATTGCGCTTGTGCAGCAAGAACTGCAGACTTCTGTATAATTTGAATTCGATTTCTAGTCATTGAACTTAGTATTTTATCCGTTTGCTGTAATCGATCTTTGCTTACTTTTTAATTTGACTTTTATCTGTTGTTTAGGTTCTAGTTGTATGTCTTCACTTTGTACTTGTTTTCTTTAAGTTCTAGTTCTGAAGCTTGAATTTAATGTCAATTTTTTGGCCCAAGATATAATGGTTATTCTATCTTTCATTGATATGCAGTAAGTTTTTCTCTTTGCAACTATTGGTCGCCTGTGTATGATTGTTTGTTCTACATGCATATATTGCATATTTATGTTTTCATGAGTGATAGTTGCTGAAAATTTTTGTTGCACTAAACCTGTCAATTATGTGGTATTAATATTTGATTGCCATTTTTTATTCTATTATTTTTAATAATTCTAATTTACATTTGTCGTATAGTGGCAGATAAAGAGTAAAAATGGTGCAGTATAATTTCAAGAAGATTACTGTTGTGCCCACGGGGAAGGATTTTATTGACATAATTCTCTCTCGCACACAACGGCGAACACCTACCCAAGTTCACAAGGGATATGCCATTTCACGTCTTCGGCAGTTTTACATGCGCAAAGTGAAGTTTACCCAGCAGAATTTCCATGATAAGCTTTCCACCATTATCGAAGAGTTTCCCCGGCTTGATGATATCCATCCTTTCTATGGTGACCTGCTCCATGTTCTCTACAACAAAGACCATTACAAGCTTGCTTTGGGCCAAATTAACACGGCGAGGAACTTGATTGGTAAGATTGCTAAGGACTATGTCAAATTACTGAAGTATGGAGATTCTCTTTATCGATGCAAGTCACTGAAAGTCGCTGCTCTTGGGCGCATGTGTACTGTAATTAAACGAGTTAGCCCTAGTTTGGCTTATCTTGAACAGATTAGACAACACATGGCAAGATTACCTTCAATTGATCCAAATACTCGAACAATCTTGATCTGTGGGTACCCTAATGTTGGCAAGAGCTCATTCATCAACAAAATCACCAGGGCTGATGTTGACGTACAACCATATGCGTTCACCACAAAGTCATTGTTTGTTGGTCATACTGACTATAAGTATCTGAGGTATCAGGTGATTGACACGCCGGGAATTCTTGATAGGCCATTTGAGGATCGCAACATCATTGAGATGTGCAGCATTACAGCTCTTGCCCATCTCAGAGCAGCTGTGTTGTTTTTCCTCGATATCTCTGGTTCTTGTGGATATAGCATTGCACAGCAGGCAGCTCTTTTCCACAGCATCAAATCACTATTTATGAACAAACCACTAATCATAGTCTGTAATAAGACCGACTTGCAGCCACTGGAAGGGATCTCTGAAGACGATAGGAAGTTGGTCATGGAGATGAAGGCAGAAGCTATGAAAACTGTGATAGGTCAAGGCGGTGAACCAACAGATGATAATAGTGTCCTGTTGACAATGAGCACTCTAACTGAGGAGGGTGTAATTTCTGTAAAAAATGCTGCATGTGAGAGATTATTGGATCAGAGGGTGGAATTGAAAATGAAGTCAAAGAAATTAAATGACTGTCTGAACCGTTTCCATGTTGCGATGCCTAAGCCGCGTGACCAGAAGGAGAGGCCACCTTGTATACCTCAGGCTGTTTTGGAAGCCAAAGCTAAGAAAGCTGAGGAAACTGCAGAGAAAGAGAAGAGGAAATTGGAGAGAGATCTGGAAAATGAGAATGGAGGTGCAGGTGTCTACTCCGCGAGCTTGAAGAAGCACTATATTTTAGCGGACGATGAATGGAAAGAAGATGTCATGCCAGAAATTCTTGATGGACACAATGTATATGACTTCATTGACCCTGATATACTGATGAGGCTTGAGGAGTTGGAGCGAGAAGAAAGTGCTCTCCAGGGGCTGGAGGCAGATGATGATTTTGAGATGGATGGGGCTGAGCTGACGCCTGAAGAAAAAGCAGCACTTGCAGAGATCAGGAAGAAGAAAAGTTTGCTTATTCAGCAGCACAGAATTAAAAAGAGCACAGCTGAGAGCCGGCCAACTGTGCCTAGGAAATTTGATAAAGACAAACAATTTACAGCAGAAAGAATGGGGAGGCAACTATCATCTTTGGGGCTTGATCCAACCATGGCAATTAACCGTGCTCGTAGCAAGTCTAGGGGTCGTAAGAGGGAGAGATCCCCTGACAGGGGTGTCAATGATGGTCTTCATTCCATGGAAGTGGATGGTGACCAACAAAACAAGAAGCTCCGCTTGAGGTCGAGGTCTGCTTCTAGATCAAGGTCAAAATCACGGCCACCAGGTGAGGTGGTCCCAGGAGAGGGCTTCAAAGACACTGCTCAGAAGAAGAAGGCTATTAAAATGGCCAAGGGTTCTAGCAAGAAGAGGAACAAGGATGCTCGCAGAGGAGAGGCAGACAGAGTCATTCCTACTCTCAAACCAAAACACTTGTTCTCTGGCAAGCGCTCAACTGGAAAAACAGACAGACGTTAGTAAAATCAAGGTATTTTCTGCATACTTTCTGTCTGCCTTTGGTTTTCTGTGTTGCACTTGGCACTGAACAATGGAAACACATTTTAGCATCCAGAAATCCACCGCCTCAGCCTCTTCTGCTGTGTTTCTTTCGGTAAAAGATGGAGGGGGGGTGGATGGAGGGTGTGTTAATAAGCCATTATCTTGCAAGCCTCGAATCCTCAATGTTGTTTCATTTGTCATAATACTAAACTGATTCCATGTTTTTACTTAGAACTTATAACCTATGCACCTTATTGGACTCTTTATTTGAAAATAGATCAGTTAGCATAATTGAGGAATGGAGCAAAGACAATCTAGTGAATATGCTCAAGTCTTTCTCATCATCTTTCATTATCCAATATCTGATGTCATCCATTGCTTCTCCTGTAGCAGAGGAATTCCCTCTGTTATGGATTCATATACAACAGCCTGTGGAGTGCCATCTATGGGGGAGCTGTATCGGATATGCTGTACAACTGCAGCTTGCTATTGTGGAGAATCTCTTTGTTTGTTGATTAGATCATTCTGCCCCCTTTCTCTGATGTTAGTGCAATTTTGATCCTTAAAATGGTTTTGCTTAAGTTTTGTTTTACTTAAATATTTACAGATGCTTTGGTCACGATTTAGTTGAATACCAATTCGTACTGTAATCAGAGGTTGTTATCAAACTTGTTATAAAGAAGCGGAACTGCAGCCAGCATGGTGTATCTTTATGGTTCTTGCCTGTTTTATGCTGGCAAAAGATAACATGTCTGCTGACACTAATTGTTTGTTTATCTGTCTATCTATCTGCATTGGTGTATCTATCTACATTGTTGTAAGGTTCTAGTTGAGAGACGGCAGTAATGGTAGAGTGCATATGCAGCTGGCCGAGCTGATTGGCTCAAGTGTCGCCTCTCAGTAAGTCAAAACAGCTGCATATATTGAAAACATTGATGGTACAAATAACCAGCTCTTGCCTGCTCGAGTATTAGCGGCAAGATAGAGAGTGCCATACATCCATGAGCCTTGGACTATTCAGCTGGAGTTGATTGGAGCTTTTGCTTGTTTGTTTGTCATAGACCCATCATATGTTTTGTGTCAGTTTTGTTTTCTAAAATTCACTTCATATTTCTTTCTTTGTCTATGATTGCAGTTTACTTTCAGTGTTTCAAAGAAATGTGGGTGATTTTAATTTATTGCGACGAGTTAAAGTAGGTTAATGAGTCGTTTATATGGTATCTTCTTTTAAGATTTTTTTCAACTTTGTTTGCAAGTCTTTTAAACCCATCCCTATTTCTTGACCGTTGTGTTCTAACCCTTTCAAGAAGTAGATTTGGATTTTGGCTTTACCAATTTCACATGACAACTGTAAATTGTAAAAGAAAAGGTAAACCAGAAGTTATCCAGAGAGTAGAATGAAATGTGCAAACCGAGAAGAAGAAAAAGAAAAGAGATAAATTATCAAAACTAAGTACTAAAATGATATTTTGTTTGATTATAAAAGAGCATAGATGTTAAAATTTATCAAGTTTTGATGTATTCAAAAGTATTATGAAACTATTAGAATAAAAGAATAAGATTGAATTATGTCCACCAACACATTCTTGATTATAATAACATTTTTCATCAATGGCATGATTTATTAATAAAAAATTAAACATAACAGAGAACTTATTAGGACCCATACAAAATGCATAATGTAATTGTATGTGGAGATAATTACCTCCGTTCTTATGAGGTTTGGTGTAATTATACAAAAATTTCTTATGATTCGAAAAATTATATTTAATACATCTAAGATCTATTTTTGTCTAGTAAAAAATTCCTCAATTAGTCAAAATTCATTGAATTGCTGATATTAATAAAAATTTAATGAAAATTGATATTTACTTTTGTTTGATTGATTATTAACTTATATTTTTTTTTGAACTAAATTACTCTTATAACGGTGAAGATAAAACTTCTCATATGCATTAACGCGTGAAAACATACGAGGATAATTTGACTATAAAAAGATTTATTTGACCTGTAATAAGTCAATCAGGTGTTGATATAAATTTTTTTTAATTTTTTGTTAATAATAACAAATTCAATAAATTTTGACTAAATGAACTTATTTGTTAAAAGAAAGCAAATTTCAGGAATATTAGATGTATTTATCAAACTACAGAAAATCTATTTGAAATTATACCAAATCTCATAGAAAGATGGTGTAATCATCCCTTATATTTATTTAATAACCAACATCGGGCTCATGTTAAAATATTTAAAACTCAGATTAATTCAAAATTAGGTGAGTTCAAAATTGGGATTATGAGTTTCAATTCATATTGCCATCACTAATTATAATTAATATTTTAAAATTTAAATATAAATTTATTAAACGCGGTACTATGAAAATACAAGTTGACAGCTCTTGAACAATACGGCACATATCTTTAAGATTATGAATAATTATATATACATCCCTTGATTATGATTTGTTTGCATATATTATTTATATTTTTTGCACAAATAATTAGATCAATTAAAAATATCAACGTCATTTATATAATTATATAAGTAATTTTTATTTTTTAAAAAATTACACGCACCGTAAAACTCGTGATATCATTTATTTATTAGGTTTTGGCTAATAAGTGTGAGCTATATAATTTATTCAAGTGGTTTATATTGTAAATATAATTATCAATGAAAATTATTTAAAAAAAATATTATTTGAAGAAATTAATGAAAACCCTCACCAACTCAAGCAAACAACTATTCCAAACTTATCCGTGTCGTGTCGTGTTATACTCGATTTTTTGGTTGATCACATCTGACATGAACGTAATCTTCATGTTTTGATGGGAGCCATTGTGACTCACGGATTTTGGATACAATTATTCTTAAAAATATGCAACAAAGGAGTTTTAGTGTTCAACTTCCTTATGCTCTTAGTGCATGCCCACTTTATTATTTATGACGGATTTCTTAATCTGTCAAGAAATCCACCTAATTGATGCTTGTTGTACTGTACTTATATACCCTTTTACTTAATGAAAATAACATTTACTGAAAAAAAAAAAAAACAAAAACAACTATTCCAAACTTGTGGGTGAGTTTTGTGAAAATGAAATTAAATAAAAATAAATAAAAAAATGTGACCGACTGAAGTGGTGTGACAGTTAAATAGAGAAGATTCAGAACAAAGATCATCTCAAATTCCAAGCCTATATATGCATAGAGTAAATTAGGGAGAGGAATGGCGGCGCTGAGGCGAGGTCTGGTGGCGGTGGGGGTGAGAGAGGGGAGTTGGAATGCGGTTATCGCGACGTTGATTTCACCCGACGCCTATTCCGAGTCGGCTCCGTCGCCATCGTCGGTTAAATACGATGTGGCTAATCCGGTGCTGATTGACAACTCAGTTGATTCAGCCGCCACTGAGATTAAGATAGCACCAACTCTGCTTCAGCCGCGCGTCGTCGTGTACGATGGCGTCTGCCACCTTTGCCACGGCGGTAATTGTTATCTGTTTTATGTTCGTTTGGTGTAATTGTATATGCTTGGTATGGGAAAGGAAGTATGATTGTTTTGTACACGGGAGCATTTTTTGTTAGTATTATGAACCGGGATACTCGGAATAATCTGTCGTCGAAACAGAAAGTAACAGAGAGATATGGATGTGTTTGGATTAGTGAATTACTTCGATGCTTTAGGAAATGTATCTCCTGATGATACAGTTTTACTTTTATGTATGGGTGGAAAAGTAATAGAGGGACAATAATGCTAAAACTCGGTCCGTGGTAGAGTTCCTTAATAGAGGTTTGGGTGTTGAGTAGCTTCTGGCATTATGGGATGAGCTTGGAGCATTTGTTAATAGTAAAGAGAAATGGCTGTTAAGAATTTATTCATTTACATGAAATTATTCTTGGATTGCCCGTGAATGTTAAGATTATTGATGGGACCTTTGAATAGATTCTTCCACTTTCAAGTTGGTGACTTGTGAGCGGTAGTTAATAATGAGAGATAAGGATGTATAAATGGCGTGAAAACAGCAAGACACATTGACGCTTGAGACGTATGCGAGGTTATATTGTTTAAATTGCATGCTGACGTTATGAATTTTCGTTTGGAGTTCAGTTAGATTATTAAATGCATCTAATATTACAAAGAAGTAGAAAAGGCTGATGGTTAATGAATGTCTTTGATATGAAAGGGATGTTTTGGCATTATCTTTAAGGTGAAATGTTGAAGCTCAGTCTCTGGGAGATTTAGAATGATGCTCTCGTTGAACAAGTTTTTACAGGTTGCATCATAGAAATCTTGATATGTGAAGATATATTGCTACTTTTTTTTTTTTAAATAATATCATTTTCTTGTAGTTGAGATTATTCTGTGTTTAGAGGTCTAGGTTAAGAATTTTGAAATGTTTCCTTCCATGACTCAGAAATTTAGAGTAATCGAAATTTCCAGGATGAAAACTTCTAGTCCTGACCCTGTGCTCTCACCAATACTGTGCCTCTTCCAAGCAATGCCTACTTTTTTGTTATGTTGCTTTTGTCTTTCTTGGGCATAGCAGATTAGAATGCTTAACGTTTCCTTTGAATTCTCTAATATGCAGGAGTGAAGTGGGTTATTGAGGCTGACAAAGATAAGAAAATCAAGTTCTGTTGTCTGCAGTCAAGAGCTGCTGAGCCCTACTTCAGTGTTAGTGGACTGCAACGAGAACATGTTCTTCGTCGCTTCCTGTTTGTTGAGGGACCTGGGTCATACCACCAAGGCTCTGCTGGTAAATCCTCTCTCTTATTCGTACCACATTTCACCACAAAAATTTGGTAAACTGACGGTTCTTTCTCTGAATTTTCTCCAGCTGTTTTGAGGGTTTTATCATATTTGCCCCAGCCTTATTCTGCATTAAGTGCTCTGATGATTATTCCTGCTCCTCTGAGGGATGCCGTTTATGATTATGTGGCAAAACGGCGCTATGAATGGTTTGGTAAAGATGATGATTGCTTAGTCCTCAAGGAGAAGGAGTTGTTGGACCGCTTCATTGATAGGGAAGAATTAATGCAACGCACCCACTCCCACAGAAAATCATGATAAGGGTGCAGCAATCATCTCATCGGACTAGTTCGCTAGTATAAATGGTTCCAAATTTGTCTCTAAGACTGAAAAGATGATTCTTCAGCGTGAAGACTGTAAATAGGATCTCTCTTCACCAGACCATAATTTAAACTAGTTGCATGTTTTCACTTTGACATGGAAATTGCACAATTATAGAAGGCAATTGAAATTACAGTGTGGGTCGACATATGCTGTTAATTTTCCACTGCTTCATCTCTTCGGTCTCATATTTATTTGATTACTATTGTACCGGTTGATGAATTGTACTGCTTTCTCAAGTTTAATTTTGTCAGCTGCTCCATGTTCTTTCTGTTCACATTTAGTTATGTTTGAAAATGCTCAGGACAAAATAGTCAGCTTACCAAATGACAAATGTGAACTGACTGAATTTAGTATAGCTACATCTCTTACTGAAACAACTACAACTTTCGAGATTGAGAACGAGGTTCTGAACATCATCAAGAAACAAATCCTGGAACAGTTTGGTCTAAGTACTCTGCTGCAATAAACTACAGTTGACAAAAACCTATACTTTCCTCACTACAATATTCACCTAACTCCTAATAAAACAGACTCATGAGCTTCCTGCCAGACTTGTATCACAATCTTGTGACATTTTACACACATTATACGAATTCTAGGTGCTAGTCCACTCTTTCCAGTCCTTGTCAACATGAGCTTGAGCCCATTTAACTGCAGCTCGGGCAGCCTGAGGTCCACCAGGTAAGCCTCTCTCGTTTATTGTATCAGCCATGTCAATGAACGGAATGACCAATAGTGTTCCTGGACCACCATACTCAGCATGCAAGAATTCGTTGAAGATCTGCTAGGAGTACAACATGGATGATAAAAGATTCAGACAGTTGTTATTTACATTACGCAGCTTCATCATACATAGAAAGTTATACTTTATGAATCTCTTTCAATATACACAAACTCGAAAGTAAAATTTTTCAAATGTGCACCCCCTTTTCCCAATATTTTCACAGATCTAATGTATCTTCAGATAATACAAAATGCAGCAGGAATGTTGAAAAGAATCGGAAGTTTTACATCTAGAGATGTATCTAAATCAATATTCTTGGGACACACTAAGATCAGCAATGCCATAATGAGGAAGTGTATTGAAAGATCTATGGCTTACAATACATTGGAGAAGACATACTCCTCATATTACATTATCAATTCATGACAAGATAAACACTCAATAACTCATTTAAGTTGAAGATTGTATAGACACGGACAATATATTCCGACCATGTCTTAACACTCGATTAAACAACAAACAAGGTGGTCGACTTCTTCCTGCAAATCTTCAAGAAGTCTAAGCTTATACTAGCATGTAAAAGGAGTACATGCAAAACAGCTCTAACAACAATCTTTCCTGTCAGCCTAAAATCTACAAAAGTCCATACAATATACCGAGCAAGCAATCCTAGTTTCACCCTGCTATAAATTATCCTAATCTCCAACCGAAGGTTGTTCTTCGACATAATACATGATACAAAACCAACATCTAGCACTGAAAATCTGGTCAATACCCTAGCTTAATATGTTACATCTCAGAGATCTGTTAACAGAAGGAAAGAACAAGAAAAGAGAAAGAAAGTATTAAACCAACAAAGAGATAAGAGGCAGATGACAAGACATACCTGTGTACAGATTCCAACAACTTCATCTATAGAATCTCCAAAAATATCTTTCTTGGACAATTTCTTAAACAAATGGGTCTCAAATTTTTCAGTCTCCTGGACAGAAGAAAGAAGTAATTTCATTATTTTTCCAACCTAAGAAACCAAAAACATAAGAAAATTAAGAACCTTTGATACAAAAGCAGCAGAAGGTAAAGTGAGAGAGTTGAAAAGATTGATAGCAATGCTCACGGAATCAGCAAATTCTGGAATTGGGTCAGGGAATTTGTACTCCTTTTCAGCCCTGCAGATGAAGTTAGAATTTCTATTTCTAAAAATAAGTAAAGAATGCGGAGCATGATAAGCAAGGGTTTTAGGTATAGTTCTAGATGAGGAAACTGGAGTTAAGCCACATAATTTAAAGGGAAATAAGAAGAATTTTGAAGATGAGGAAGAAGATTGAAGAAGTGAAGGCGCTGCTGCTGACATAGCCCAATCCATTTCTCTTATTATCTTCTATTTCTAACTCAATTAACAAGTCTATCAAAACGAACCGTTTTTAGCTCAAGTCTTTAGACTTCGACTTTCTGGAGTATGTTAAAGGGTTTATCATTTATTCCTTTTGGGTGTTTTTTTATTTTTTATTATATGTTCGTGGTAGGCCAAATTCGTCATTTTGTCAAGACTTTCAGGACTTGGAAGTCGCAAGAGCTATAATTCTATATCGACCTTACTTCAAACAAAATTTCTCAATAACATCTTGACGATTTTTCTCCCTTCCAATTTTAGGGATTTTCCTCCTCATGTCAAATTGGGAAATTAAGAAGACAAAGGGAGGGAGACTGTCGCAGTCCCATTTAATTTTCCTCAAGAGAAAAGGGCCTGTTGCTGTTTGCAACAACTTCTGATTTTGAAATAAGCATGCGTTGCTGTTAATTGGAATAACTACAACCCCACATTCCTAATTCTAAAACAAGCACATGAGCATGATAGCAGGAAATTGACCAAATAACTTGGCAAGATATCCAAATTTAGCAATCTCAGCTCCACAACCCCTGTCCCATACCATTGCATACTGTACAAACACAGAAAAGAAAGGAGTGCCAACACAGATACAAAACAAAAGTTACGTACACGAGTATGTACGCAAAAGAGTGATTAGCCTACATCATGGTTTACATTAATATTTACTACTATATTTACATGCCGCATGCTCCCAACAGAACACAAAATATGCAGCAATTCTTCTTTTCTGCAGTTAACGGTTGGTAATGACCGAAATCAAGTGGAAGAAGCATATTCATGAGTCGCTATGGTCCGACGTAGACCAGCATTAACTTACATCTCACAAATTCCTCTGATTAGGCTCGAGCCATGGGAATCCGAGGAAATCAAACACCTCCTTTTCAGTTCCAAACTTCAAGCTTGCACTGCCTTTGCTCCCCTGCAGCGGATAGTAATAATATCAGAACAGCGTAGATAAAAGCATAATCGTGACCGAGAGCTTGCATCAACAACTCGCAACTAGAAACTAGAGGTCAGCCAACTCATACCCGTTTGCCGCCTGAACCATGAGTGGCAGGAAACAATCCTGTGTCATCGAGTCTGAATCCTTTTGATTCTGCTAATAATCTCAGCCTAAAGGAAAGATCAAAGAACTCAAAAGCAAGAACCCGAGAAAAGAAAATCAAAGCAAAAGTGAAAGAGGAAAAAACTTGACCAGATATTTCCCCAAGAACATGGTCTTTGATTTTCATGATAAGGCTAGTATATTTCTGGATTGAAAATCACGGGGGACAAAAAAAGAAAACTTTTGATAAAGATAGCAGCTGCTGGAAGTAAGAAGGTTGGTTGCAGGTGAATGTCCTCAGTTTCGGTTATAATATGTATGATCTATGAGTACCGTTTTGGATGTTGATTCTCAATTTTATCCAATTGTATTTTTCATGCTAAATATATATCATTTTAAAACTGCATAAAAATAGTTTTAGCTGTTAGCTATACAGGAAACCGAGCAGATTAGGACGAAATAAAATAGCCAACACATGCATCATCTCAAGAAGGGGGGAGAAAATACAAATATTTTTCTCAACATATTCTGATGACTCAGGAAAAAATAAGGTGTTTTCATGTGGTATTCTTCCGCATCCAGTTTTTTCCAAAATTTTGATTAATGCAATGCAAATAAAAAATATTAAGTTGATATTATCTTATTATTATTTCATTGCCGAATCTAATCAATTATTCTAATATTTGTAGCTACAAATTCTAAATTTCTAATCACGGAATTCCAATTGCTATCTTACATTTAGATAACATTTACACAATTTACTTTTAGCTCTAAATGTATGTACGATATTTTCTTTTCTTTTTTTTTTTGGGTCAATCACAGTATGCTTCAGGAGATATTATTTGTACCTCTGCTAGAATCATAGTCTATTATTGAGTTAATTTATTAGATTTTCCATAAAACTTTGGCATTTTGAAGTTTCCCAAATAATAAACCCTGGTTCTGCTACTGAAAACTGGTATAGTTCAGTTAGAATGGCACACCTCCTGTTTAATACATCATTCCCTGTCCATGCTATTAATCCAAATGCATAAATATCCCTTGGATAAACCTACAGGAAAGAATAAGCATAAATTAGTAGGCCAAACCTCCATGACTACAGGATTTTTTGAGGATGCATCGACGCAAGTATGATAAATGTTGCATTTCAAATGCAGCCATATCCTTAAATCCATAAGCTGCAAATCCAATAAAACCACTTGCATAAAAAGAAGGCAAACATTCTAGCCCAGGGATTATCATTCCATGGAGAAAATTTGATAGGTCCACTGGCCTAAAAGTCTACGTGATGTGGATGCTTCAGACATCCCATACTTAACACTTAAATCCCCATGCATTGGAACAAGGATCATGACTCATCCTTGACACTGAAAATTAAATGAAAATTGCACATGCCCACTGACTACATTTAAAATCAAATGAAAATCTGACATGCATGGGGACTTCCTTAAAGAAAACCTACAATAATAAAGCTGTCAAACCCAAATATAACACTCAGGAAACATGACAATTGAAACAAAATGAAGTTCCTTTTTTTAAAAAAAAAATTGTAGAAGAAAAGGGAAAATTACATTACTCCTTATTCATGATGCCACTCCCTCATGTGCGGTAATATTTGTTGGACAGCAGGAATGCTATTTTGTAATTCTCTGAGACAAGAAAAAGGAGAATACAAGGAACACACCTTGAAATCTATGCGGTGTCGTAACTCTCGACCAGGATAAGTGCAAAGACCAAAATATGTATCCACTCCAGAATCAGTGCCCTGCACACACATAGCAGAACACGTGAGTTGACAAGTTAAGCGACTAAGGTACCATGTGGAAATGATAAAATTACTGTCGTACTTGTTCTTACACCACAAAAAAGACCACCTACGCATGTCAGCATGCTTGAGTAGGCTAATAGAGTAGACCAGAAATCACAACCACCTGTGAGAATTGATCCGAAAGACAACTTTTTGACATAACAATGGGTCTTTAACTAAGTCCTAATATATCTTTTCAGCCATTTTCATCATTGGTCTCTTTATGTATTCACTCTCTTATACTACTTGTACAAGCACACTACCTTCAATTTGACACCAATTGCTGCTTCACAATTTGCACAAGCAAATCAACCTTTAAGCAAAAGGAAGTCTATAATAATCAATAACAATCATTCAGATTTTATAGCGTCCAACTGTGTCTTAGAACAACAAAAACATATCTTTAGATGCGCATGTGATGTTTAGAAAAAATGATATATTCACTCCACATCAGACAGTATGAATACTACTAAATCAGCTTAGCTCACAACATCTATTTTAGCATTCTCTGCCCATGCTTTTGGGACAAAGAAAACATATTTAGTTCAGCCTACAATATTGAGAAGAAAAATCAACTGTGTCCAACATGTATATATTTATAGAACATGAACTCGACATGAGACACTTTAGTACCAGAACCACTTAGTTCCATGTCCCATTTCATGCCACAAAAATACAGCATATAAAAAGTGTTCTTCCATACAAAAGAGAAACAGAACAAGCTTTGACCATGTTAGGTAATACCTCGACTTTAAAACTAGAAGCAATGCAAGAAATAGAAAAAATAAATTACCTCCTCACTGTGTATGCTATAGACCAGATCCTCTCTCAAGAAGTTTTTATCCTTAAGATGCTTCACAAACTTCGGGAGAAATCCAGTATGACTGGATATATGAAAATGCGAGTCAGCTTACCAGGGTAAATGATAACGTATTGCTAATCAATTTTCTCTCGAAATGAGAGATTAACACAAGTAGTTAAGCAACACAGTATAGATGGAGATAGTCAGTTCAAAATTTCCCCTTGTTTTTCCCTTCCCTTTTTTTTTTGTTGAAAGACAGATCAGGGACCAAAAGCTATTATATGCACAGTTATGTGACTGTAGACAAGTATATTACTAGTGCAACATAAATGAGACTAAAGATTAGATGAAAGTCAGAATGTAAGGCATATCGGCAGTTAAAGTATTAATTGTTCAAAACAGGTAATCCCACAGAAAAAACCACAGAAGGGTAATTGAAATTAGAGAGAAATCTCATGTGAATACCATAGCAGGAAATACTTTCCTTTGATATATATGTGACTTTGAGAAACAACTAACATCAATATTGGCTGTGTTCTTTCACTAGCACCATCTTATAGGCAAATTAACTGAAGCAATAATATGTATTTTAATTGTAGTATCTCATGTTTTAACAGCACAGGAGTTGAAAAACAGTGATAATAATCACTTTTTATGAATCTTAAAGCAACTTTCGAAAGTCCGGCAACACCAGCAAAATGAGAATGTACAAACAGCCTCGTAAAGAAAGGAAAAATTATGTTGGAAAATAGATGACTGGGCATATAGGTGTTGTGAACCAGCTATGCAAGATTACAGCTGAAGGTCACACCTTTTTCCATCAGGATGTGTAATCACAATGTCCATATCCCCACAAGAAGCCTTTCCACGTCTATATGATCCTCCACAAATAATTACTACCTGCAGGAATATATCATCAGGAAAAAAAAAATGAAAAAGAGTTTATTATGCATTGAATGCTTCCTTAGCTTCTTCCATGAGAGTCCAATGTCACTATAAAAGTAAATTAATTGATAATTGGTGACAAATCAATGCATTTGATTTGAATGACTTTCCTATACCTCAATTTCGGAACAATAAATTATTCAACAAACTTATGAAAAGATTGCACTTAGGAGGGGATGGTTGGTTTAAGTTAAAAAACGAAATGCAAGAGAATCTCAATCAACTGTCTCACTACATAAATAAACCAACTTGGTCATAATGATGATAACACTGCATTTGATGAGCACATGCAACCCCCAGTTAGGAGTCTCTTCTGCATGGACAGTAGCAGCTCTGGACCATTTACAAGGTCGTCGTTTTAGGCCCCACTGTCACAATCATATTTACCATTGAGTGCAGCCTATCCTAGACCTTTTCAAATATTACTCCATATGGAAGAGAATTGACTTTGAATGTTAATGAACCAATCTGACAGAAACAACTGCCAACCGAAAGATTAATCTAGAGCTCCTAGGTAAAAGGGAATATATTCATAATCTAAAATTGCTAAAATCATAAAAGCAAATTCTCACCCCAGGCAAAATCTCTTCTCCAACTTTTTGTAGAAGACTTTCCATTTCTTGGACCTAACATTTCTTTTAATGTTAGTATGTTAAGCAAAAGAAACAGTATTCATGGTAATGAACATGCTGCAATAAACAAATTAAGAAGCACGAGAGCTGACCTCATGCCGTGGAATTCTTGTCTTGATGTCATCAAAGTATTTCAAGCCTAACCTCTGGGAATTTGTTAATGATTCCTCATTTTTCAAATCATCCAGAGTCCTGTGTCCTTTATCGTAAAGTTTTGACGCTGTGGCAGGTCCAATGCCCCATACTTCTCCAAATAAACTTATGGTGCGTACCTGAGAAACGACAGAATATTCAGCAGATAAAGAAAACCCCTCAAGGATTTAAGCAGAACCCTCCAGCCTATCTTGATTATATCCTGAAGGAAGACCATGTAATCCTTACAAATTCAAAAAATTGAGTGAAAACCAACACAACCAGCTGCATAGAAACATTGCAATGGCCAACATTTCACCAACATTCATTCAGAATATCATGATTTCATTATTAAATGGAAGGAAAATAGTACAGGATCCATGGTGCTAAATTAAACAAACATCAAGCTATAGTTAGATAATTGATGTTAAGAATCCTCAAAGATAAACATCTCTATGACAGGATGGAGAAAGAAACTGCCACAGGACGCAACTTCAGAAGCATAGAGTACATAAACAATATGACTCCTAACAGAGATACCAAAAAGGAGGTAACTATGCTCATAGAACAATAAAACTATTGTAATTTTCCGGAAACAACTTCTTCTGCGTTGCTGTTTCAAATGATCGATATATCAAAAGGGCAAGGTTCCTCATCTACTTGATTACTTTTCAGTAATTGAAAATCAAATATTTTAAGCAAAAAATTCTTAACATTACCCAATGCAGCCAAGACGCAGCAGAACAACACATCTCATAATAGACTAATTTTGAAACCCACCAATGTCAAAGGAAAAAATGTTACTTTCAGGAAGATATAAAATACCTTCTCATCCTTCTCGAAGTGCTCCAACTTGGATAACTTTCCAGTGTTCGCTATTTCCTGAATCTGTAATACAGCTTTGATATCACCAAAGAAGGTAATACACAAGAAATAAACCAACCATGCTCTTTAAGAAGTAAGATAGATATGGCGAAAGAATCATGCGGTAAGCTGAAAATCCCATGACAGAAGTACTTGCTTACGTGATCCTGCAATGACTTTCCTATCCCAGGTAGATGTTTGACCTGGTCTGCGCTTTCAATTTTAAAAGGCAATTTTTCAATAACGGGGATAGCCTTATAATAGCTAAAAGACCTCCGGTCATCACCCAGGGCTGTCATAAAAATAGGCAGTAAAGTCAGATTCTAAATGCACATCTTCCAAGTACCAAAAAAAAGAGAACTTATGTTTTAACCTCGGTAAATGTCAATAAGCTTTCCAAATATCTCAGTAATATTCCTGTTCAGATCAGGAGGACTATAAAGCAATGATGTATCAGATGATGAGACCTGTTTAAGAATGAATGAAAGTAGTCATTTTACAATAAACTAAATATTACACATTACATTGAAACAATAACTTATATATTGTATATAATTCAGAATTCCCAATGTGTCTCTCCCCATGTTCATGTGAAAGAAAACATAAAAGACTTAATACATTTCACATATTTTGTAGAAATTCTGTAGGAAAAAGTGGCATGAACTTACAGCTCCATTTTGACCATCCAAACTCAGACTTGTGACTTCTGGGCTTAAAGAGTGCGCAGAGCGGCATGAGCTGTTAGCACTATCCGATTTTGAGGAATAATTAGGGGCATCAATTGAAACTTGGTCTTTTTTTTCGGACCCAACAGCTTTGTACTCCTCAGAACAGGTTTTAATCTTCTTTGGTGGAGATGGATCTTCAATACTCAAATGATTTCCATTGGTATGTTTCAGATGGTTCCCCTGAGTAACTTTGCTCCTATAATCTTGTTCAGAGTCCATTGACAGGATGTATGAGGCTTCAGGCACTTTTTCTCCTGCTCTCAAGCTGTCCTCTAGCCACTGATAGTTGAGAACTTTCTGTCACAAGCTTACATCAAATCATCTTCGTTATTAAACCTCTAAATTCAGAAACAAAACTGTATGATATTTTAGTCGGCTGAACTGTTCATTTTCAACTATTTACATACACCATTATGAAGTAGCAAACAATGTTAAAGCAGTTACAAAAACATAATACTGTATGGAGACTTTACAAGCAATAATACATCCAAGAACATATTACACCAGAAACAACAGTCATTGTCAGACGGAATACCCTAGTAACTTGAAACCATAAAACAACCTGAACCAAGCAAAACATGACCAATTGGGGGAAATAAAATGGCAGTCAAACGACATTCTTTCAGGTACAACTTTTCCAGTTTCACATTCTCATATTTCATCTGTACATATAACACTCGAGCAACCTGCACTAGAAACACTTTTACATTCAAGCAGCTTAGTGTATGACCAAAAGACCTTAAATTTTTCGTTATCGCTCAAACCATTGTATTATAAACTACAAATTACAATACCTAAAATTATCATAATCAATGTCCCAACAAAATTAACCAAATACTTACACAAGGTAAATTCTGGACTGGAAACAAAACCAAAACAAAAAAAAGCACCAGTGCAGCAGTCTTACTCCCTCGAACCGCTTCAAGCTTTCCCTGTTAATTTCTTGGAGAAGTGCATTTAAATCCACCGCGAAAATGTGGCTAACCCTTCGGGAAAAACGATCCTCAACTCTAGCCCCCATTTGAACCAATTTTTGCTTCCAAATCTAAAAATTAACAAAAGAAAAAAGGAACATACAGATAACATATAAATACATACATATCATTTTATTGCAGATTTCAGCGAATAAATTCATTTCCGAAAGTATATTTACTGAAAAAAAGCAAACCTGGAGCCGACGAGCTTGGACGCCTTTTCTGACCGAGAACACCGCCATCCCGGAGAACATTCCATTAGGATCAGACGGCGGAGATTTGTTCTTAGCCTTTGGCGCCATTTTTTCCTATTGTTCGCCTCACTGTGAAGTCCGTTGCTAGAACTAGAGAATCCCGTACAAAGTGGTGGTATCTTGTAATATACGGCAACTGGAAGGGTACAAAAGTAATAAACACCGACACAAATATAAAAATATTAAATAAATCACAATTAACCCCTTAAAATTCGATCTTATTATGAATAACCTTCATTATTTAAGAATATTTATAAATATTCAAATATTTGATAAAATTATATAAATTTTATGTCGAAATATCCACACTACTTCAAAAAATGATTTGATTTTTTTTATAAATAATAAATAAAATTATAATTTATATTTCATATAAATATTTTATTCAATTCATTAATAACAAAATTTTAATTAATTTTATAAATAATAAAAATCATTTATAATTATATGGTTTTAAAAGAGGTCGTTGTAATATGACGAAAGTATTAAGTGAATATTTAATTTAAACCCCTCCAGTAATAATAGAAAAGGGAAAAAGGCAAAATCTCAAAGGCTAAACCCCAGCCCAGCATCCATTTGCGGGGAGCAAGAGATGCTTCCGCTGCAGCGTTCAGTTCCAATGCTAAATACTTGCAGAACTTCGTTGTATTTTCCCAAGATTTTCTCGCTTTTTGCAAGCACCCATTCCTTAACATCACTTACGACGTTATCTTTTGCTACCACCAACAATTCTCGCCCACTCAGGACGCACAAAACTCGAGCACTTGGAACTACAGCCTCTGCCGCCGCCGGAAGAAATGGAAGCGACGCCGATACGTTCTTGGCGGAAGAAAGCGTTTCGTGGGCTTGTCTTGGAGTTTCGGATTGTGTCTCACGTGCCCTTTGTAATGTTGGGCTGCATAGACCCTCTCTAGTCCAGGTTGTTTTCTTTCTTTCTTTTTCTTTTTTTTTTTTTTGTGTGTGTGTGTGTGTTGTCTTTAAATGCTTCTTTTGCCTATTTTTTGTTTCCGGGATGTCTAAAGTTTTATTTAGTAGGAATCGGGAATGAATGATATGTTGATTTTGAGTGTGAACTCTTCTTGTAGTACAGAAATTGTGGGACTTCCTTCTTAGAGTTCGCTCTGGTTTTGAACTTAAGTCCTCTTCACTTGCTGTGATACTCAGAAAGCGAATTGATTTGGTTATGGTGACAAAAAATTACTGTGTAAATAATTTTCTTCTAATAATGAATGCAATATCTGGAAGTTTGAGACTTAAAGCTTAGATTGTTGTGGTATTTGAATCCTTTGTCTTAGTAGTTTGTTCAAACCAGTGCTGTGGTAACATGAGTCAGATAAATAGGTAAAGTAAAGTCTTTTTTCCATATTTGGTGAAGGTGAACAAAAATGGAAGTCTGAGATTGATTATGGGGATCGGTTAGAGCTTCTCTTCTTGGCACTTAATGTCAATAGAACATGATGGGAAGATGATTTCTAGACCTTTTATATCTTATTTCCTCAGTATGGTGGTTAAATATGAACTTCAGTACTGGAGTCTAACGGTGAAATATAGGTATAATTTTCATGAAGTGTCATAAAGTATGATGCTCTTTCTAGTAGTGTCTATATACTAAGGGGCTATATTTCGTCATAGTGAGAACTTACTTATAAATCACAATTCAGGCCGCCTGTATACCAGCCATTCTTGCAGGAGCTGATGTCGTTGTTGCCGCAGAGACAGGAAGTGGTAAAACTCATGGATACTTAGTGCCTCTGATTCACAAATTATGCAGCAAAACAGACGTGTCAGAAGGAGCTTTGGATGATGTGAAATTGAAGAAGCATCACCATGTTTCCCTTGTGCTCTGCCCTAATGTGATGCTGTGTGAGCAAGTAGTTCGCATGGCTAACTCCCTTTGTGATGGTTCTGGTGAGCCACTTCTCAAAACTGCCGCCATTTGTGGCCGTCAGGTATGACAATGGTTTATATTATCCTGTTGGTTGGTGCAAGCATCTCTCATGTATCACTAGAAGTTTTGAGTGTCAAACCCCTCATGGATCACCATGCTGACTGCAGGGATTGTCAGTTAAAGAACCCGATATAATAGTTTCGACGCCAGTTGCATTGCTAAACTACCTTTATGCAATTGACCCCGAAAAACGTAGACGTGCTGATATTATACGTGGTGTCAAATATGTGGTAACTTTTTATTCCAAGTTTCCGTACACTACAATTAGCTTTGTATATTTGAACTCATTGTCTGATTTAGTTTTCTATCTCAATATATTTCTAGGTTTTTGATGAAGCAGACCTGCTGCTATGTGGGAGTTTTCAAAACCAAGTAATCCGCCTTATAAATATGCTTCGTTTTGATGAGAAGCAGTTGTCTCGATTGCAAAGTTCAGATGCTGGGGCAGATGATGCTGCTTCTTCTCCCACTAAAGCCTCTGATACAGAAGAAGATGTACAAGCAGATTTCATTCTGGAGGAAGTAGAAGATACTGATGACACATCTGCTGAGGACTCTGACACTGAATCTAAGGGTAGAAACAGAAAAGACTGGAGGAGGGTGAGAAAATTATATGATCGAAGTAAGCAATACATATTTGTTGCAGCCACCCTTCCTCTGAATGGGAAGAGAACTGCTGGAGGAATTTTGAAACGGATGTTTCCAGATGCCAGTTGGGTTAATGGGAATTATCTCCATCGCCAAAATCCAAGGTTTCATGATTCATCTATTGTTATTCTTCATTAGTTAATTCAGTCTTTTATTTCCCTGACACTTAGTTAACTCTGTAATATTAACTCTCATCACTTTATTAAATGATTGTTCTTATGACTAATCAGTTGAAAGAAAATCCTTATTCTCTGAACCATAATCTTGAGTTTTGCTAGTCTGCATCGTCCAACTGCTTACACGGTTACATCTCTTACTATTTTCGGATTGACTTCACAAGTGCATATATTCTTATAACAGACATAACTGATTACCTTTCCCAAATGTTGGTTTATTTTCTGTTAGGATGCAAACAAAGTCTAGAGCAACATCCACCATAAAAAACTGAATTGCTTTGTTTGTGGACTCAGTAAATTATTCGGTTGTGCACTGTATAAGTGCTTCCTGTAAATCTATTCCCTTTATAATTATGGCATTTCATCTCTAATGCTACTATGAAAAATTGATTTAACTTTTAGAATTTCCATTTTCACATTGACCATTATACAAGAAGCTAGCAAAATGCTCTCAGTTTTTCTGAGCTCTCCCTTGAAGTAAAAATTCTAAGTTCATCAGACTCTTACTTGCTTGTTATGCCTGATAGTTTTCATTTTGATTTGGTCTCTGTATATATGTGTGTTAGGTTGGAGCAGAAGTGGGTTGAAGTTACAACTGAGACGCAGGTGGATGTACTTATAGATGCTGTCAGCAATGGACTTAAAACCAATATGGATTCTGCTTCTGGAGTAGTTCGGACCATGGTGTTTGCAAACACTGTCGAAGCTGCTGAAGCCGTTGCTAAAATTTTGACAGGAGCTAATATCAAATGTGTGCGCTACCATAGCAACATCTCTCTGGAAGAGCGAACGGAAAATTTAGTTGATTTCCAGGAGAAGGGTGGTGTTTTTGTGTGTACTGATGCTGCCGCCCGTGGCCTTGACATACCTAAGGTTTCACATGTTATTCAGGTGCATCTTTTAAACGTTCAATGTTATGTAATCAGTCTCACATTCAATCACAGAGTAGCCAAGAATTTCTATTAGATAACATCAGCGCAGTTACTCCTTTGATTACACCCTAGAATAGGGATGTTAATTAAAAATAATAAATTGGAATCACGCCTCAAGTTTGAATGACGTACAGGTTTAGGGAATACTTCACTCTCCTTTGTACTTGTGCCTGGAATGAATGATTGTGTTCGTGCAATGTTTATGTTTTCGAGTGAACCTGATGTTCTATTTCCATTTCATTTTATATTATTTTCTGGTAGGCGGAATTTGCTGGTTCTGCTGTAGACTTTTTGCACAGAGTTGGTCGGACAGCCAGAGCTGGTCAACACGGCCTTGTCACAAGCCTTTTTACAGAATCAAACCGAGATCTTGTTGCTGCAGTTCGTCAGGCTGAAGAAGTGGGCTTACCCGTGGTAATTTTTAAATATATTATAACGGACATTACAAGAAACTAGTATCTGCTCA
Source organism: Sesamum indicum (assembly GCF_026168435.1). Classification (NCBI taxonomy): domain Eukaryota; kingdom Viridiplantae; phylum Streptophyta; class Magnoliopsida; order Lamiales; family Pedaliaceae; genus Sesamum; species Sesamum indicum. The sequence continues at coordinate 20,137,847 of NC_142664.1, read as the reverse complement.
AACTTTGTGATTACTAACCGAGATATCTAATAAGTTCTACCCAATTTTCTTTTTTTTCTTTTCCTTCTTCTGGCTCCTGATGAGCAATTATTACTTTGGCCTGAATTAAAGTTTATCATCCAGAAGTGACATGCTCCTAACAGACCATGTTCATATGATTGCAGGAAAAGGCATTTAGCAGAAAGAGAAGTTTCAGAAACAAACTTAAGAAGAGAGGTAAGTTTTACATGTTCTTGTGAATAACTAACACAACAAAGTGAGGAGAAACAATTTGGAGAATTCCTTCTCAACATATTCTTTTGACATGAACATAAATTTCCGTAACATGTGGCCCGTTATGATTGTTATTCCCTCTCATATCAGGTCTCAGTCAACGGAGCGGTGCATCATCAGTTCGACTCCCGCTTCCAGCATAATAGCTAATTGAGACCCAAGAAGGAGCTTGAAACCATCTGCATTCTTAAGCTCACATGCTGTCAAGAGCTTCCAATACTTCAGGTTTTTGCCAATGCCTATGCCGAAATCAGCTCTAGATTATTCTGTCTTAACCTCTGAAGATTGGCTGCTTCTGCGTGATTGGTGTGGATCTAAATGCTCGCTGATTTCATTGTGTTCTTACCATTGGTGAAAGTTTTCAGTTCTGTCCAATTTATGTATATAACAAAATTGGAAAACTGCTGATTAGAACAATGTTTAAGGAATATCTTGTGTTGAATTAATGTCACAACCATTCTGTTTTATGAAACAATGAAGCAAATACAGTAATAATCTTTGAGTTCTTGACTATGTGCTTCTTCTTCTGGTGGGCTAATGAAGAACTCTCTCAATTAGGCCTCTTGCTCTCCTTTACCCGTACTAATCTTCAACTGCTTGACAAATTCATCAATGGCCTTGTCTGAGCTTCCCCCTTCATCAATTGCTCTTTTAGCTAACTCTCTCCATTTTCTTGCATTCCTCTTCATCTCCTCACTCCTCTCCCCTTCCATAACTTCTTTAAGACAAAAAAGAACCTCTTCTCTGCTTGCAATCCCAAACTCATCCTCCTTAGCTCTAACTCCCACTCGCCATATATCCTCTATGAACTTTGCGTCTGTCATTTGGTCGGACCATTGTGGGATTGCCACCATTGGCATGCCTAGCGACAATCCTTCTAGCGTCGAGTTCCACCCACAGTGTGTGACGAAGCAGCCGACGGCTGGATGAGCCAGCAATTCGAGCTGGTTGCACCATGCAACTATCAAACCCTTACCGTTTGTGGATTCCACAAAGTGGGTAGGAAGCTTTCGTCGTTCCGTTTCCCTCACAACCCATAGGAAATATGAGTTGCTGCAGGTTAGTGCCCATGCTATCTCTGCCATCTGTTTTGAGGTCAGTGAGACCATGCTGCCAAATGAGATGTAAATGACTGATTCTTGTGGTTTTGTTTTGAGCCATGACGTGCATTGTTCACTCAGTGGCTTCCATAAACTGGCTCCATACCCCTTGTCTCCTTCAATTCTCCCATCCAAGTATGCTGAGGGGACCATTGGCCCTATCAGTTTTGCTGGCCACCATTTCTCCACACTTGTTGCCTCCTGTGTTCAAATAGAAACCATAACATGACCCAAAACAGCTTCCCATCTATATGGATACATACAAAAACACACACATAAAATAGTCATTTACCTGGCCTTCTAGTTCTTGGAAGGAGTTATCGAACACGAAATCAGCTTTGTCCAGGTTCAAGAACTGATTCATTTTCATAGCCAAGTACGCGGGGTAGCTTTCTGGAACCTTGATGAATCCCGGGATATCACAATCGTACAACGGTGGCAAACCAGGCAACAACAAAGGCTCGTGTTCCATTTTCACGGGCAACGTCAGCGTGCCTCGGTGTATGTGGCTGAAAACTGCACACACCGTGGCGGAGTTGGTGAAAAACGACGCCCCAAATATACCATGTTGCTTGGCAACATCAAGCGCCCACGGCAAAAACGAGTCGTAGATTATGCAACTTACTGGAGAGCTAGTGTTTTTGTACTTCCAGATGAGTTTCGACAAGGATTTGGACCCATTCTCCCTGAATGACTTAAGATACGTATCTTCATTATGTGCTTCTGCAAACCCGCCATGGTCGAACCCATCGGAGATGGGCTCCACCGCGACGGCTCCGGCTCCAATGGACCGCAGGGTGTAGTGTGTGGTGGCTAGGGTGGCCTTGACACCCTTGGAGGCGAGGCGTTTGGCGAATTGGAGGAGAGGGTTTATGTGGCCCTGGCTTGGATATGGAAGGACTATAACATGTGGGGGTTCCATTCTTGATGTCGTCTCAATGGTTGTCGGAATGGTTCTACAACATGGGAATGAATCAAACTTTTAAGGTAGAATGTCCATTTTATAGGCAACATACAGACATGAGCTGTAATAATGTAATTTGATGGTGTAAATTGAATTGGTTTGAGAACTGCAACACGTAATTGAATGTAAATCTGCATTTCAGACACAATTTTCCTCTATTGCCATCTTTTCTTCATCTCTTTTTCTGAAAACTTTCGTACACGTTTTTAAAAGCCCATTCACGTGATTTAATTTGGAGAATAAATGGTGAAACCTTTCACGTGTAAATTTTAAAAAAAAAACGTAATTTTATTCTGTAAATTGTTAATATCAAATGTATATGTTCTTTAATTTATGGATTAAGATTGTGAGAATGATAATTTCTGAAAAATTTAGGTGTGTGAAAGAGATTCATGATTGATTATGTGAGTATGGATGCACTAAATATGACTAATTAATGTATATAATCTGTATAATGATGTAAGAATGAATGATTTTTCAGGCTATTAGGTAATTACTTGACCTGGGTAGCATGTGGGGATGACATAATGGATGACGCCAGCATTGCTATCGTCATTCCCATGACGTCACGTTGACTCTGCAGCTGGCTGTTAATAATTAGTGTTTAATGAGATCATTATATTTGTAGCCCCCACTAATTGGATCGATGAACTTAAATTTAATTTAAAATTTTTAAAAAAATTAAAATATTTTAAATTTAGAATTATTTAAACAAATACAAATTATTCTTTATTGAGAATTTAAATTTTATATTTTTTAATCCATCAATTCAAATATAAATAAGTATAGATTATTCAAAAGACGAGCTCATTAAGACGAGAATTAGATTAAAATTCATCTTTTTTTTATCAGAATATTAGAATCCATCTATCACATAATAATTGAAAATTGATCATTACTATATGTAAATTCAAATTTATTATCATGGTGGTGTTTTTATGCCAACGCGTGTTTAATCAGTTAATAAGAATAATTTATTTTCTATTAAAAGATTGCAAAATTTTGTCTCTTCATCATTAGGGAAGTTGTGTTAGTAGGTGATTTGTAAGTACTCTCTAAGTCAATATTATAGTAATAAAAGTCGAAATTGTCCAAACATTTTATATTGAAAATTTTGATTATTATATGTTATGTTCAATTTTCTAGACTACCTATTACGTCAATAATTGGAAATTTAGAGTAGTCAAAGAATTTCAAAGAAAATATTTTGAAAATAAAATATTACATTACTATAATGTGATTGTTTTAATTCGATCTACAGTCATAATTTTGTATTTATATATATGCACATGATCAATTGGATTTTGTCATTTTTTTTAAATAAATAAAAATATATACTTCATTATTAGAAAAATGGTTACATTCACTTTATTTCTCTCTACAGTCACGTTGATATCAAATACGTCCCATACTACATGAAGCTTCAAATACCCTCGTATAGGTCATTTGTCGTCTGTAAATTAGTTGATCGCATGAAATTTATACATTAAAATTATCAAAATCGCGTTGCGACCTTAATTTAAATTTCTAAAAAACCCAAAACCTCTTGTGTACTTAGTTTCTATTAGAAATTTGCCCTTCAACATATAATTTCCAAAAAATCAAAGTACAGAATAGCCCTTAATCTTTCTATAATTGTTTAAAATTTAACTTAAAGTTATAAGGCTGTCATGGTAATTTTAATGTATAAATTTTAAACTTTCAATAATTTAGTAAAGGTGGGTGACTAAGCGGATAACATTTACCAATGATCCCTTGTCTATGTGGGGATTTGTGAGGTGGGTGTCTCACAGTTAAGAGGTTGTGAATTTAAATTTTACGCATTCAATATTCAGTTTATTTTTTAATAGTAGTATGCGTATATTCTTTATTTGCTTTGAAATTATTAATTGATAAAAATATTATTGTATTAAATAATAAATATCGTAATAGTATATAAGTTGCTTTAGAAATATTGATATATTATTTTAAGGGTAATTACAACTATTTTTTCTAAGGTTTGCCATAGTTATAAATACCCTCTTGTTATTTGAATTATAAACACCCTCCTCAAATTAAAAATAATTGTGTAGCTTCTAAACAGTGAAGTGAATATTACTATTTTACCATTATTGAATTTTCAAAAAAATAAAAATATTTAAAAATTTTGAGGATAAACAAAATAAATAATCTAAAGGGAATATTAGTTCATAAAAGTATTTTAAAAAATCATAATTTATAATCCAAAAGGGTATTTTGATCAGTTCACCATAAAAATTGGATGAAAACTTAACGGAATAGGCTCGTTGTTAGACAGGTGTTAAAATCAGGGGGATATTTATAATTTTTTAAATTACAATGAGGTATTTGTAATTATGCTAAACCTCATGGGAGGTAATTGTAATTTACTCTTATTTTAATAAAAAGGGGGAGCATTGAAGGTTTATGTATTATAATTGAGTATCTGATATGACTTTTGTGACGTCCATAGAATTTTATATATATATGAGAGACTAGTTGGTAATTATAAAAAAAAATTAAATTTAATTATAAATAAATTATAGATTAAAATTAAAATATATTAAAATTTAAACAGAGTAAATTGGACCTTATTAATATTTGGGAGCAAATTATATTAATTAAAAAATTAAAAACAACATAATTGTAATTATTAAAATAATTAAATAAAATTTAAAAAAACATAAATAGGTGGGCGGCAGCATGTGCCACCGCTCCACCTATATATATAGATAGATAGATAGATAGATATGTGTGAGAAGATTGACACACATATTAACACAAATCCCACAAACACATTAACACACACGGGAGAAGAATTGCAGAAAGGTAAGTTTTGATTTTAATATTTATTAATTTATATAATTATATTATTTAATTAATTCAATTATTAAATGTAGTTTATGGTGTACTGAGAAAAAGGATGATATCGAATTGAATACTGAATTATCATTAAAAAAGAAAAATTACAAAATACGGAACCAAAATTCTTATTTGGATTTTCAAATAGAATGGTTGAGTGAAGACGCGGAGGAGTACGTAATCTGAGTTGACATCCCACCAACTTTGGGTAGCAGTAATTATGAAATGGACAAAATCTGGATTTTCTCAAAAAACATATGTGCATGCAGTTTTTTCTTTTTCGAATTCTTCTAGAAACGAATACTATGTTTGTTTTTATTTTTAAATTATTTTTAAAAGAAATTAAAATATATTCAATATTTGTCATTATTTAAACATATTTTATTTAAGTATTTTTAACTATTTTAGTATAAATATATGCATATATATTTACACACATATGTAGATAAATATATATAAAAAAGACATCATTTGACAGTGATTTGACAATGAATAATAATTTTTTTTCTCCCAAAACACAACATTAAATATATAATACTTATTTTAAATTATCTCTAGAAATAAATTAAAACATACATACTATCTCTAACACACACTTATTTATCTTTATTTTTTTCTCTCTATCTCCATAAAACACAACAAAACACTCAGAAAACGAATACAAACATTATGAAAGTTTTTTTTGGTATTATTGGTATAATGATAAAATTAGTATTGCGGTGTCATAACAGCCATTTGTGAAATAAAAAGGCCATTTTTTTTAACTAATCGTTATGACACACTCTTCCCACGTGCATATAACAAATGATTATTTACATTTTAAAATATATTATAAATAAAAATAAGATATATAAACCAACACATTATATTTAAAAATAAATAAAATAAAATAAAACTAATTTAGGAATATTATTGGCACAAAAAGAATTTGATGTGGTTGAAATTTACATATTAGTATAGATGTATAGTATATATCATATAGATTAGAAAAAAAAATTGAGTAGAGGTGGTTGAAAATAATTTAAAATATTAATATCGTGGTGTGAATAATCATTATTTATGAGTAAAAATTAAATTTTATTTTTTATATAAACTAGATAATCTGTATAATGACGTGAAACTCAGTGATTTTTCAAGATTTTTAGGTAATTATTTGACCAGGTGTCACAGGTCAGCTATTACCTGTGGGCAACGTGCGGGCAATCGGGTCGATGTAGGCCAGCACGGGACGACATGCGGGCATCTCGGGTTGATGTAGGCCAGCATGTAGCGACGTTGTGCGCAACTTTAGGCACGAGTAGAAGCAAACGTGCGGAACAGAGTGCTTTGATGCGGGAACAGAGTGCTCTAGCCTTGGAGATGCTGAAAAAGTGCACTCCTCGGCCCTTTCAGTGTGGTACTCATGGGAAAAGTGATTTTTTTCTTAAGCCTATTATAAGGGGGACATGATACGGTGAGCATCAGCCGGTCCTCCCCGTGCACAACGGCAGTAGCATGAGACGACGTGTGCACAAAGTGAGCATCTCTTGGGGGCATGATGGGGGCCTTCAAGAGCCGGCTCTAGGCAGCTCGTGAGCGGAGCGCTAGAGTCCCCGAAGGGCTGGGAAACCTGACGGGCGGCGTAGGGCCAGGATGGCCTACGTTGGGCAGCGATTGTGCTGAGAGGCTCCGCGTGGTGTGCTAGGTTGCCCCGCGGGTTGCGAGTTATCTGAGGCAGCGCCTCTCGAGCGATTGGGTGATCGAGGCAGGCATTCAAAGACCTCGTGATCCAACTCATGGAATGCGCTATCGAGTTCTAGCCGTCCATGGGGGTCCGTTGGCTAAGAATAGGCGGTCGTGGGACGACGCCGCACAGTAAGCCTAAGCCGAAAGGCAAGGAGGCATGTCGGGCACGCCGTACGGGAGAACGGCAAGGTGACGGCACATCGATTGGGCCTCGGACTTATGATGATGTCCTACTCGGGCGAGACATGGAAGGCGGCCATCGAGGGCGAGCGCCTAGGATGTACCGAGTGTGTTGGACAAGAGATGGGCGTTGCGTGCGCAAGTGTAGTGCCGTAATGCCGAAGTGGAGCGAGGATGCTCTTAGCCATTGGGCAATGTGTCGACAGGTTCCGAGATGATGTGCTAGACGCAAAGGGGCACGGATGTAGAGAGCCTCAGCGAGCACCCGGACTGTCGCGAACTCTGATGTGTGCAAAGGCCGGACGAAGGTGAGGTTGGCACCTTTGTGGCATCACAGGCCTAAATTATATGAGAAATGATATTCCGCTGCACTGAAGATTGGCAGGCCTGTGACACCAGGGCAGCATGTCGGCGTGAATGATGACATAGGTCTGTAACGTAATGGATGGCGTCAACATTGCTATCGCCACTCCCATGACATAACATTGACTACTGCAGCTGGCTGTTAATTGAGTCAGTATTTGGATAGTAAAACAATTTTAAAGAAGAGATTTTGAAAATAAACTATTTTCTTACTAAAAAGTGATTACTTTAATAAGATCAATAATCTTAATTCTGTATTCGTATATATGCGGGCAATCAACTCGATTTTGTCATTTTCTTTAATGAATAAAGATGTATACTTTATTATTTAAAAAAAGGGTTAAATTCACTTTATTCCCTTCTACTGTCACGTTAATATCAAATACATCTCATACTATAGCACTACGAAAAAAATTTAGAATTTATAACGGTAGCTGTTCCAAAACGCACGATTTTTATTACGTATTTGTAACGTGATTGGATGTGATGACGTCATGGAAGGCCAGATAACAATTTAATTTTTTTGTAATGGCCAAAGTCGTTGACGATGCCGTTATAATTTCTTTGTATCTGTAAAGCCGTTATAAAATTACAACCGTTACAATTTGTAACGATTTTTTGTAATTGTTTCTGAAATTAGAGCGGCCAACTTTTCGCATTATGCTAGCCGTTGCAAAATATATTATATACATTTGGCTGTTACTATTTTTCTATAGTTTTTGTAACGGTGTGTAATATTTGTAACAGATTGAGAAAAACGTGAGAAGCCATTACAATTTATGTGGAAAAAATTGCGAGAAACTGTATAATAAGAAGGTGTTACAAAAACCGCGTCATTAAGAACGACTTTTTTATATAGATAGTATTACAAAAGTTATTCTAAACACGGACATGATAACGGCTACATTTTTTAACGGTTAGTTTTCAACAGCTATAATACTCGTTCCAAAAGCCGTTAGAAAGACCGTTACAAAATAGATTAACATATAAGTGTGTTGCAAGTTGTTTTCATTTTGTTTCATTTGTTGTAGAAATTCTTATTAACGACACACACTCTCAATATTCTGATTTCGTGTATATACACTTGATCAAGAAGATTATTACTTAATTTTTGGACCATCAACTGCTGATTATCTCTTAAGTTGGTTGATCAAGTAACAACAACTAATTTAATCCTTTTGTGTTAATTAAATTAATTATAGTTTACTTATTTTAGTTTAATGATTTTTTTATCTCATATGTTATGTATCCTTAATTAGTGTACTATAATATTAATAAATTTATAGGTCGTCGAATTATATAATTATATATATATACGTATGAATATGTAGGGATATATATCATCATTTTACGAGAACTGAGAAGATTGATGTATCATAAGAACCTCCCCAAGAGGGCAGTTCTTATACCAGAGTTTGAGGATGGGGTTAAGACTTTTATATAATGGGCTAAGTGTCAGCGTGAACAATGGATGAAGACAAGATTAGGTGCCCTTATTGTAAGTGCAAGAACACAAAGCTCGAAACACTCGACAATGTCAGTTGTCACTTGTGTATACTAGGATTTATGCCAAAATATTATAATTGGAGTTCTCATGGCGAAAAGAGGGTGTAGGAGTACTTTGATGCTGTGACTGCCCCTCTAGTGCCGGAGGAGCAAACCCCAACTGCTCATGGGAAGTTAATTATTCACACTGGGGTGATGAACAATAGATTGATTAGGAGCATAAGATGATTCTTTATGCAGTTGGGTCGAGTTATTTTTCTTCTTCTTACGATGGTGTGCCTGATTTAATGATACATCGTCTTGAATGATTACTTTTATGTTCCAAGTACGATATCTCGACATCTGTACATCCAATAAGTTTAAAACTTTACCAAATATATTTTTTTGTAAGTTTAATCATACGTAACGATTTGATCCAAATTTTGATGGCCCGATTAACCACCATATTGTTTAACAATGTAAGATTATAGTTACATCAATGTTATACTAAAATTTATAAATATATAAATTTTGCAGATTGTGAACATATATTAATTTCAACTATAAAATATTTTTATGTATTTCAATTGCTTATTCCATATAATGGATACTTTTCTATAATTCTAAATTATTCAGTATGAATTTTGTTTTTTTGGTATATTTTACTAATTATATTACTTCTAAACTAATTAATAGTTTATATTTATAACAATAAATCAAAACTTCATACTACATTTTGGTATATTTATAACATAGTATACATTATAATAATCTATTTTATTACTTATAAATTTATGTAAAAATTTGGTAATTCGATCCCATGATTTAATTTAATAATAATAATAATAATTAAAAAAAATTATACCAAAAAATCAACTCGAGCTCGAGCTCGAAATGTAAGAATCGAGCTCGAGCCACTCTCCTGCAAATCGAGCTCGAGCTCGAGCTCACCAAGAAAGGTCGAGCTCGACTTGTTTACAGCCCTAAGTCCATTCAAGTGATTTAATTATGGCCAATTGAATTATGATATAATTGTAATTAATATACTAAAAAATATAAATTCAAGGGGTGGCCGACATTTTCTAAGTGATAATTACATGATTACATCACTATATTAATAAATTGAGTAATACATTGATTCAATCAATACATCTGATATCCCCTAAAATATTTTTTCTTAAGCCCAAAGCTAAAAAGCCAGAACAGTTCAGTTGGTCTAGTCCTGCTCGCCCATGAGCAAAATACGGGCTCATAGCCCATCTATTTATACTAACCTGACAGATCCAAAAGCAAGCCTCATCCAACAAGATGGCTTCGTGGACAACAAGAATGACACGTTATACATATTTTTTGACTGTGAGGCACATAATATCAAAGAGATTTCAATAAATTCTTCCTAGATTGATGGTGGTGACTTGTTAGCAAGTTGGTAAAATAGAATCCCAGAACTCAGTTTGCCTAACAAGACTTATTGAAACAGTCACAACTTCTTTTGATAAACCCAAATTGCAATTCGTTTTTTTTATGTGTTAGCTAACTCATACAGCTTTCCAACGGTATATCACAAGCTAAACGTTTTCAAATTTTTGCTCTTCATCGACCTATAAATAGAGATCATTATGCAGTCATAAAAGGCATCACATATTATTCACTCACTCTCACTCTTTTCTCTAATTTTGAGCAAGTTGCTTGTACTATTTTGCACTCCACAATTATTTTATTTTATCTTGATACTTTATCAAGTCACTTAGTCATTTCATCATTATTCTTACATTATTTTAAATTTTTTTATTATCCTTTCAGTAAATTTATTATTGACTTAAGTATCAAAATACTAACCTTTATTTTGTAGATTAGTCCTTATTCGATTTTAGAATTTTTGAAAAAATCCTTTGACCATTATGAGCTACAGGACTCCGCTACGCAACATCCATATATATAATTAGAAATAATAAATTAAATTACGATAAACTCATATAAAATGAGATAAATACCAACTAAATATATGATTTTTCATTTTTTATGCTTTAATTATTATAAAAGTTCAATCATCTCAGTAAATCGTTTGCTTGTTTTTTTTACGTAAATTGGTTTTCTCAATAATAGAATTTCTTTTGTCGCAGTATAAATTCCTTCTTTTTCTATTCTTTCGGGAATATGTTTATACATATATATATATATATATATATAGTTGTTTTGAGTTATTTTTAAATTGGGCCTTTTACATATTAGCAGTGGGCCCATATTGAGCCATTCATTGTCCTTTCTTATTGGGCCAAGTTATGGGCTAACTGGTAACTATTTGGACTTCTATAGAAGTTAACACCATAATCATTAGGCCCATACTTACATTCGCACGGGATCTAAGGAAAGGATTTTAAGAAGATAATTTCAAATGACTTTGTATAAATGTTAATTTAAGATTTATTAATATTTTATAAAATATAATTCAAAGTGAGATTCCAAGGATTAAAAATAAATTTCAATGTGGAATTACTTAAACAAATTCAAAATTTATACTTTTGAATCTATTAATCCAGACACAATGTTAGGTGATTTGATAAGTGATTTGTAGTTTCAATTTTGAAGATATGAGATGTAATACTGAGTAAATATTGACTAAAATTATAAGTTCTCGTTCTTTGTAAGATCAATACCTGGCATGGGAAGATAATGCCACCCATCAAGTATCAACGACACTCCAATCAAGTTGTGCCCTGATTCGGATCATATCGTCCAGAACTGTGCAGAAATACGTGGATCTTGATAGATATAGTCTAGGGATAATTACATTAAAACCCCTTAAGTGTATTGTAAATATGCAATTATCCCTCCATATTTCATACTTACATGAACTTACCAAGTAACTATTTGTGTGTTTCCCTATGTGTATGTGTCTATAATCGCATATTTTTATTATGTTTCAAAAAGTGTCAGTGTAATTATTCCCGTGATACATATAAGGGCAAAATGGGTATAACATGAGTTACAAACGGCTCCTATTCAAGTGATGAAAAATATCTTCGCTAGTGATTGATGACTTCTTATCACTGAGTGGACATTTCAATGATTTGGAACTCAATTTTTTATTATAAAAATATTGAATTCAAAACCTGATAATAAATCACAAAAAAAAAAAAAAATTGATTACTGTTTTGTTCTTTCTTGACATATTTCAATCGCTACTTCTTATCAAATCTAATACCAAATTGAGATCTCTGCCTTCCTTATTTTAGTAAGGAGACGTAGAATTTGACTCAATATTATATTTAAATTAAATATAATTTTATAATATTTTATCGACATCTTTTATACATAGTTAATGAGCAGTTTTTTGTTATAATTATTCTATTGAAAATTAATTTTTAACAACTATGAACATAGATTTTTTCCCCTAAATTTTATATTTTTCAATTACCAGTTTGTGATATTTTCTATATGTTCAGGCTAAATTCAACTCCAAATACACTTTTCGTTTATTATTAGGGTTGATTATATATTGTCATGCAAATTATAATCGTTTTACACTTTGACGTATAAAATTTTCTTTATGTCGACTTATAATTTCAACTTTACGGAATTTGGTACTTTGCCATTTAAAATTATTTTTTCACCAAGTTTTTTGTCAAAAAACATCACATGCTGCGATGCACATGTAACATTAAAAATTATGTGATGTGATATTTTTCGCATATGCATAATAAGTAATGTTTTTCGGGCAAAAATATAGTCATATATGATAAAATATAAATTTCACAAAATTAAGATAGTATCCACTATTTAAAAAAAAAAAACACAAAAATTATCCATATTTTTCAGATTGATCAGGAAATAAGATGACATGAGAAACGGCCAGAATATTATAATTAGACTAATAAAGCATAATAGATAAAAAAACAAAATATCAAGACTCAAACTTCTGCCAAACAGAACTTTGATGGAAACAAGACTCAAAATTTACATCCCAGACAAAGGTGAAAAGACGGTCTTACCCCTAAGGGGACAAGGACTAGAACTGGTGTTAATACAGTAATGAAAGTGTCTAAAACGTTGTTCTAAGGACACTTGGTCTTGTTGGCGTGGGTGGTCATATCAGTGTAACAAGCCCCACAGAGTTCCCGGTTACCGGAAGTGCCGGGAGGAACACACTTGCACCGCGCGCAGCACGTGCCGCACGCCCTTGTGCACACGTTCGGCCTCGAGTGTTGGCTGCACCTCACCTTGCACAGTCCTCCACAGTCTACACACAACCAAAAATATTAGTATCAATAGAATTACATTTACACCCCTCAACTCTCTCTTATTATAAAAACCAACCCCATCAACAGTATGAAAAAAACTACTGCACTAGGCGAACTTCGTAATTAGCTATAGTAGAGGGGTCTGAATGTAATTTCCTTTACAAAAAAATTCATACCCAAAAATGGCAGCAGCCTTCTATTACTACCTCTCGCCACCTAAATATTCAAAACCAAAAAAAACAAAGTCAGAAGTGCATGCAGAGTATAAAAACAGAGAAAAATAGGAAAATTAAATCCAGGAAATTCAAATAATAATAATAATTAACCAGTGAGACTTCATCTTCAGTTTCGATGTCGGATGAGACCTACAAACACAATCAATTAAGACGAAACCAAACAGAGCATAAGATCAAAACCCTCGAAAAAAGGAAAAGGAAATTATTATAAAATGATAAATAAAAAAAAAAGAAAAAAGAAAATGTGTGTGAATTACCAGAGCGAGGCAGAAGAGTAGAAGAGCAGAGAAAAGAAGCAGACGAGATGATGACATTTTCATGTTAATTTTCAAAAAGACAAAACAAAATGTTTTGCCAAACAGAGCTCTATGGGATTGGGGAGGAAGAAAGTTGGAGGGGGAGAGGTATATATGTTTGTGTATGGTGTGGTGTGTGTTCTGAGCATTGGCTTGCAATTTATAGGTGGCTTTGTGCAGAGTCAAAACTATTTACCGCAGTTAAGACTTCTTACTACCAACCATTACTACTTTCTCCCCTCTCCTAAACTATTTAACAATTCTGAAAATTATACCCCTTGTTTGGTTTTATATTTTCATATTTTTCAATATAAGATAAAACACACTCAATATTTATTTTTATATTTTTATACTTTTTCTGTGTGTTTTTTTGTTTTTTAATTTTCTATATTTGACAATAAACAGTAATTTTTTTCTCCAATAAATACAACATTAAACATACAATATTTATATATAAAAAAGATATGATTTGACAATAAACAATGATTTTTGTCTCCCAAATCCCAACATCAAATCTACACCACTTATTTTAAAATATTTTAAATTAACTCAAAACACAAATCCAAACATATCATCTATTTTCAACACACACTTATTTATCTCTATTTTTCTCTCTATTTCCAAAACACAAAACAAAACAATCAAACCACAGATCGAAACACTATGATACTGTCCTTTCCTGAATATTTTTATCGTTTGAAAAGTTACATTTAATATTTTTTATGTTTATTTTTATATAAATAAATATTTATTTATTAGTTAAAATTTATTAAACTTATTGATATTAGCAATAAAATTGAATGAGAAATCGTATTGATTTTCGTTGATTTATTACTCACTTATTACAAGTTAAATAAAATTATTTTGTTTACCAAAATACCCATATAAAGTGAAGATATGACTCCTTATATGCATCATCGTCAGAATATATATAAATATAGTTTGATCAAAAAAGATTTGTTTAATATGTAATAAGTCAATAGGGCTATGTGTAGATTTTTATTGAACGTTTTTGCTAATATTAGCAATTTTGGTGGTACTTTACTAGTGGAGGGGTTTCTTTAGCTTGTCACGTAGAAACAAATATTGATATTACTATATGTAATTTTTTCAAATCACAATAAATTTAAATGTAATTATATTAAACTTTATGAAAATATGGTAATTAAGAGATAGTTATCCTGATAAATAAATAAATATATTGGAGGGTAGTTTAGTCAATAAATATAATCTCAACCAAAACCAGTTACTCGAGGGGGTTGAGCCTTAATAAGAAGTATGTATTACCAGTCAAACTCCATGGAATTAAAAAAAGGGTAAATTATAATTATTTTTTTTAGATTTGACATAATTATGTAGTACTTCGATGGATATCTGGAATTATCAACTCTAATTTTATTATATTTTTTATTTTATAAAAACCTAAAAATTATAAAAAATCAGAGGACGTAAACAAAAAATATTGAGAATTTGTAATATATATATATATACATAAGAGTTTAAGGAAAATTCCATAAAAAGATTCAATTTATTTTAAAAATAAGTAAAATTTTAATGCGTAATTCACAAGAATATTTTGGCTAATTCACCATAAAAAATAGATCAAAGCCTAACAGAAACTAATGAATTGGATCAGTTGTTATATGGCTGTAAAATTAGGGAGTTGATAATTTTTTTTAAACAATAAAGAGAGTATTGGTATTTATACTAAATTCCATGATAGCTCATTATAATTTATGATGTATTTTACCTAGAATACCCTCAATAAATTTTTCTTTATATAAAAATTAAAACATTTTAGCAATTTTTTATAAATTATTTTGTATTATTTAATTAAATAAATATAATAAAAATTTAAATACGAAACATGACGAATGGGAGAATGGATGGGTATTAGTGGTCTGTTGTCCGTATTTGCGTCAGCATGGGTCCCCACTTATTGGTACAGTACAGTCAAGCCCATCATCCCATGTTTTCTAAGGGCACGTTTGGTAGTATAAGATCTGTTTGATACACATTTTTTTAAAGTAATTATCATTAGGCATAATTACACTTTCCTCTCCTCAATTTTGGTGTAATTTAATATGGACCCTTTATATTTTGAAAAATTTACATCTGATATTTATAAAGTTTGCTTTGGTCTAACAAAAAAATCTCTCTTTTGATTGATTTATTATTAACTTATTGCATGTCAAATACTTTTTTCGAACTAAACTACCCTTATAACGGTGAAAATATCAATAAATTCTATAAAATTTGATTAACGATAGAACTTATTTGTTAGATAGAGGCAAACTTTAAGGATATTAGATGTATTTTTTCAAATTATAAAGGATCTACTGTAATTAATCAAACTTCAGGGGATGAAAGTGTAGTTATCCCTTATTATCATGAATTTATTTAAGCAAATACTAAAACCTAATTTAAGTGGCAAAATTCACACTAAAATTATAAAGTCATAAATTTGAGTTTCATTATAGAAATTTATCTATGTTATTGTGTTTATTATATTTATATTGATAATAATTGTTAATTCACTATATATAATTATTAAATGTTAATAATTGACAAATTAATTATTAGTTAGAAACCAGATTATAATAGTATACTTAACTCGATGAAGACATTGACGACGACTATTACAAATTTTCCTAAATATATATGATTTTATATGAACTACATATATGAAAATAATTAGACGTTCATAACAGAACCATATATATATATAAGAATTTATGAGGTAATGGAATTAAATCGTAAAGATCTTGATTAAGCGGTGTAGGTGCAAAATTGTCCGTAAATTCAGAAAGAATTGAGAATATAATTTAAAAACGACCTTCATAAAATTACCCTATATCAATATTAACAAAAAATATTAATTAACTATAATTATTTAATATTAGTAAATGATTTTGATTCATAGTTATTAATACTTAAAATTCAGAATATAAACCTCTACTCCACAAGTATCATCATATAATTTGAAAAACTCACAATGAGCTCTTTTGTAGTTTGTTATAATTATAAATATTTAATTATTGTCTCAAAATACAAATATTTTATTGAATTAACGGTCATTTAACAAATACATATTCGTAAGAGTTCATTATAGAGGGTATTTATTAGATGATCACTAATCTTAAAAATGTATTTTTAATTTTCAAACAATCAAAAAATATTATAATTATGATAAATTTTAAAACAACGTGTTAATTTACTCTATACTTAAACCAAACACAACTTAACAATATGAATCTTGAAAGTAGGTACTCTACACATACACAAATACATACATAGGGAGAGGGATACATGTACTGAGAATATGGTACGTACACTGACAATTTCAGACAGAGTCTGAGGAATCCAGCCATATTCCAGTTGGATCTATCATTCCCATTCCCTCTCTCAATATATACTATTTTCTAAAAAAAGGAAATACAGAGTAAAAGTGTTGAGTGGAGGGCGTGCAGAAGTAGCGCTTTTTCTATTTTTCGTTAACTGTATGGCGCTGTGGGCACATGGAATTTATGGCACAAAAACGCGTTTTTAATTAAATCAGCACTGTTTGCAAACTCAATGTGAGCTGGACTCTACTACTC
Organism: Sesamum indicum; assembly: GCF_026168435.1. NCBI lineage: Eukaryota > Viridiplantae > Streptophyta > Magnoliopsida > Lamiales > Pedaliaceae > Sesamum > Sesamum indicum. The sequence goes on along the minus strand of NC_142664.1, from coordinate 20,120,526 downwards.
CTTACATGATGCTATCCATCCAGAGTTTGTTTCTTGGGAATTGTGATGCCATTATTCATGCACACATTTAGTGGGAATAGAATATGATATATGGAATAAAGACTATAAAAAATTTGATTGCTATAAATATTTAAATTAGGGATAATTACACTCCCCTCTAATTAAATTTGATGAAATTATACATAGATAAGTTGTAATTTGAGAAATTATGTCTAATATTTTTGAACTTTATTTATGTCTAACAAATGAGTCCCCGTCAAAATTTACTAAATTTATTGATATTAAGAAAAAAATTTATGTTGACCAATTATACGTAAATTTAATGTAGTTTGAAAAATTATGTCTAATATTCTTGAAGGTTATTACTGAAATGAATCTTCTTTAAAATTCACTTAAATTTGTTGATATATTAATTGGTATAATTATAATAATTGAAATTCATATTATAACCATAGAGATCGCTTAAGAAACCCAAAAAAGAGTTGGATGAAGTGGGCATTCGAATTTGCATGGATAAGAGCATTGGCTTTGGCCCCACTTCACTTGGAACTTCAATTCACATGAAAAAGATTTTGCTCTCTCTCTCTCTCTCTCTCTCTCTCTCTATATATATATATATATATATCTTGATATATTCGGAATTTTGAGATATTACTAAGAGAATTTCATACTTGACTACTTATACGGAAATAAGTTGTCATGTACTAAGTTTTTGAACTCACTAACCAATTTTAATTGATAGTTTTTTATCGCAGATATGAAATTGGATAAAAGATTTCTTTTGCCCTCTCTCTTTCTGTCTCCCGATGAGAACTTAATCTTATGAGTCCTCAAACCAAAATATCAGAGAACAGCTGGAGTGAAAAGGGCTTTATGTCTAAAAGTATCAGTTAAAGGATGCATTGCATTGTATGGATAAGGGACAAAAGCATGGGACATCCAAATGCAAATTCATTCATAGTGGAGAGTTGTTTTCAGCTGCCTAATTTTGATACTATTGGGACCATTTTTTGCTTTCAGAAAAGGAAAAAGAAATTTAATCTTCATTTTCTTCCTTAAGCTGACTCCCAATGTGCGTATGAAAGCACAATTACATTTGACTCAAATGAATATTGAGGATTTAAATGAAAATGGCAAAGGTAAGGATTTACAAAGAATATGTATAGATGAGAGACTACACTATTTGAATATTAAACATCATCTCTCATAAATTAGCACACAATGTTCTGATAATTCTCAACAAGAATCAAGGTACAGCATAGTTTAGCAAGTGGTATGGACAGTTGCTTGTAAGCTGTTATAGTATATTGATATGTATAGCAACAGAGTTTCATGCACTTCATTGTCCAGAACAGAGTCTGAAACCTAGTGAAACTACTGTCTTTACCTAATCATTAATCTTCTACACGTTTACGGACCAGAAAAATTAGACAAAAGTATCGGTACTACATTAATCAACAAAGTTAAAATGATCTCTGGCCGCCAAAAATTCCTGGGTTCCCTCAAGCGAAATAATCTCATTTGGATATCTGGAAAGGGTGTGGTTTCTTTCTTAACTCAGCTAGGAAGGAAGACCACAAAATGGGAAATTGCTGCTATATCTTAACTCCAAAATGGGGGAAACGAAAAAGAAAAAAGATTATATTCACTCTAGCGATGTGATCTCTTCTAGAAGACAATATTAAGCTCCTTTTCATTCATCTCGTATACATGGTCGCTGGCATCTGTGACAGCACTCTGCATGTTTATTGCATATATTCACTTAAGCTAAACAGTATGATATCAAACAATAAGGCTAGCTTAGGAAACAAACATGAAAAGTGAATTAACCTGTCCCAGTTTGGTGAGGAAGTTGTTCATAAGATTTAATGATGTGAGCCGGACATCTTCATTAGCCTTGAGTGCTTGAGCAATAGCGAAAGCTCCTTCATCCTACATAATGGATGATATGTTACGTAATGACATCACAGAAGCAAATATTATGATGTAACAATCCTACAGAATGTATATTCCATACTCTTATTTCATTGAACCCAAGATTAAGCGATGTCAAAGCTTCATTGACCACCTTCAAGCTGCGAGCAAGGGAGATGGCACCCTGCAAAAGACGTGTAATAAGGCGACAACCAAAATCGGATTGAAGAATGATGAATGGAAAAGGAACCTGAAAGACAATGCAAATAACACAAACCTCATCCCTTAGTCCATTGGCTCGCAGATCTAGGCTTGATATGGTGCTATTGTATTTCAGCATATCTGCAATATATTCAGCTCCAGTGGCTCCTATCTGCCAAATTATGCGGACAGAGTCAAAGAAGAAATCTAGGAAATTGTCGCCACAGTTGTATTTAATTTCTTACCTGACACCAACCAAGCATGAGATCTTTTATGTTCCCATGAAATTTAAGAACTTCTGCTAAAGCCTTTGCTCCTTCAGGTCCAATAGGATTATAACTAAGTTCCAACTGTATATGTGTGAGAGAGAGAGAGAGAGGAAGAGACTTATGGCTTGAATAGTATCATTAAACCAACGAAATAGAGAGACACAACAGGCGAGCACGCACAGTAGTAATGATGGAATTATCTTTCAGAACTCGTGCTATTTCACTGATCCCTTTGGCATGGATGTCATTTCCCCCCTGCAAGTATCAGATGACATCTTCTAAAATCAATCTAACTTCAAGTATCAAGATGACATATTCAAGAATCAAACGGAATTAGGACCATCTCAACTTCCTTTACTTACTAGATCAACATTAGTAACTGAGCGATTCTGCTTCAAAGCCTCTGCTATTTTCTCAGCTCCCTGGACAAAAAGTAATGGAAGACATCAATGCGCAGTATTATCTTGGCGAGGTCCAGTAATCCTCAATCATACAAGGCATAACTTGAAGGAACAAAGAACCAAATGCAGTAATTTGGGGTAGTTTAAAGATAATTAATTTTAACTTCCACCTCATCTCCAATATCATTCATGTAAAGATTAATCCACAACAAGCTCTTGCTTTTTTTGATGTACTCAGCAACATGAAAGGCTCCTCTAGCACTAATTGAGTTGTTTGCAAGATCCAAAGCCGTAAGCTTCCCTACATGGACATGTGAATTGTCAGATCTGATGCATCGTGCATTGGAACAACATAACAAAAAATGTTATGGAGCAGAACAAACCTTTACGAGAAGATAAGCCAGATATCAGAGCACGGACTCCTTCATCTCCAATAGAGTTCCCTTGCAAATACAATTCCTAGAATATATCGTCGTACAACACATACAGTCATGAATATAGAAGTCAAATATTAAGAATAAAGTTAAACAATGCCGCATATCAACAGTGACCGCATATCTGAATCGGGCAAATATATCTCAGCATGTGGCTTAGGCAAAGTTTATTCCTAGAACCGAATGACGCACATTAAATTACGACATCTTAGTGGATGAATTTTGATGTCTCTAGGTTGGATTAACATGATTGTCATGGCACAAACACAATATGGGAGGTCCAAGTGATGAAACATTTAAAAATCAAGTAAATCAAATTAAAAAAAAAGAAAACAAAAACAGTGAGAAGGATACCCTCACGGATTTGTTTCCCTCCAGCCCTTTTGCCAATGCAGCTGCACCAAGGGGACCACCATAATTGCCACTGCGACAACATACACTAATGTTCTAAAACAAGTTGCTGTATATAAGTAGGAAAACTAGACCAAGAGAAGATAGTACATAATTAAGAAAAAAAAATCAGTTCTTTTATTTTATATTTCCCACTCAACTACAAAATCTGTGTCAATTTGGTTGGAAGAACTTTACTTGAGGTATATCGACAGTAGACTTTTATTCTCAAGAATTGCTCCAGCAAGGCTAGAAAATCCCTACCTCCATTTCCAAATTACAAGAAAACAGAATTAGTAGCCAAACCCAATGTATTTATACAATCTATGAGACAAAAACACAGCAAACTATGATTTCATACAGAGTAGTCAATAAAATTATTATTAAGTTCAATGACACGCAAGGTTGAATTTTTCTTCAACATCTCAGCAATAGCTTTTGCTCCCTGCATACGTGAAATGAGGAGAAATTAAGTGCTTTATAGACAATGTTTTGTAAGACATATCTCTGATGAAACATGTCTGTAATCTACCATTTGAATGCCAAAAGTAGGCTAACCTCATCCCCAAATGCACTACTACTAATTTGTAGCTTCTGAATACCAGAATTATCCACCAGAATGTCACATAAACACTGCAAGAAGTAGAATTTGATAAAAATTAAAATTTGAAACATGCATGTGTTACACCAAAAATACTTGAAAAAGCCATTTAAATTAAACAACCATAAATAAAGATTAAAATAAATAGAAAAACATTTCACTATCATATGATTTGATTCTTATGAAGATCACCTGCCTAAAGAATGTAAAACTTCCTAGTCACTAATGCCATGTTTGGTTTCATTTGCACTCAGTTTTTAGTTATGGAAACAAAGATGAAAGTAAAACATATTTGTTTCTACGTATTCTCACTGGAAATGTTTTACTATCATTCTCATGTCAATCATTACTTTTCTTTTTATATATATTTTTATGCATATAAAATTTTCAATCATTACTTTTATAAACTAGTAACATATTTTTTCAATAATACTTTGACATGACATCATTAACAATTCTAAATCAATGAAAAACATAACTATAAATTTTATTTGGAAACAAACTGTATTTGATTTCTAACAACTAATAACGAAAACAAAACTATCATTTTCATCAAATAAAAAAGATATATTGATTAGACACCACTAACAGCATAAAACACAATCTCATCAACTAATCCAAATATTATTCTCCTTTTCACAAGTAAACCTATACAAAATTTAAAGCACACATTTTCCCACCGAAATTGAACAAAACCAAACATGGTCTAGATTTAGTGAATCTGAGGAATACAATGAAGCGTGAAAGGATCATGCGCTGTAATATTTTACATAAGGGAAGACCAGTTCAAACAAACTTGTGCAAGAATAAACACAGTTCACCAGGAATATATATAGACTTTAGGCGGAACAAAATGAAAAGTATAAACCTAAAGCCCCATATTAAGGAGATTATATCTTTTTTATGCATCAGAAAGACAAAAAAAAAAAAAAAGAAAAAGAAAGACAGAAAGAAGAGAGAATTGCAGAAGTGAGATTAATATCAAAAGAAGCTTCAAGTGTCAATCACCTACCTCATAATCTCCACACAAGGAATAACATCCAAAAACAAATCTATCAGTATCTTAGTTAATCTTACCTTCACTCCTTCATCCCCTATGGAATTTCCCGATAAGTTAAGAGATTTTAGTGCAACGTTTGATTGCAAAACTCCATCAAAAGCCTTTATTCCTTCGGCGGTAATCTCATTGCCAGCGAAATTCACTTCTTCAGCAGTCTGACAATGACAATAGGAAGGAGTCATGGATGGAGGTACTCAAAGCTTGGAGGCCAGCGTTTTAAGCTCAAAAATATTAATTTAAAGAAAACTGTAACCTGATTATATGCTAAGCTCTCAGCTAGGAAGAATAGCCCTTCGTCTCCAAATTTTTGACCTAACAACACCTTGTATGGTTAGGCCAATCCTCTGTCAGAGGTTCAAAGGACTTCTGCTTAATGACACACGACACAATAGAAAAAGGAAAAGAAAAGGTCCTATTGAAGGTTGTTTGACAGGAGAAATTTTTTCTTATCGGGCTGCTATGGTGAAAGGGAAAATATCAGAGAAATAAGGTGACTCTATCTAGGACATACAGATGAGAAGGGAACAAGACGCCATATATATAATATATAATAGAAAAGTTAACAACAAAACTGAATAAGCAATAAACTTTACAATTACCTGACACGTCAACACTTTGGAATGACCTAAGCTCTTTAGCAAAATCATTCAGCCTCAGTTTGGATTCCCTTTCAATCTTTGCCCCAAAGGATGATAGCAAATTTGTCCCAGGGGCAAAGGACCATTTCACTCCATGCGCAGGTTTATTCTCTTCAGCTGCAGACTTGGTAGGTTTTGGTAGAAGGATTTTCTCCACCAATTTCCATAAAACTGTCAGCTGGAAGGTGTAGATTAGTTACCAATTGAGAATTTGCTTCTCCATAAAGAATCTTTACAGTCAACAGATGGATAGATATATGCGAAGAAAAGGAAAGAAAGACAAGGAACTTTCTTTTTTCTCATCTGTTAATGCAAAGGAAATGACAAGAGCAGTTAGTGCCTAACGATGATTCTGGGAGAGAATTAAAATCAATCCTTAAACTCCTCCCTAATCAAATATATTCCACTTCATATGAAAAAGTTTCTAAGATGCTTTAATAGAAGACAAAGGAGACAAATTGTCAACTCTTCTTTTACCTTAACCTAAACATTCCATGACAAAAATAAAGCTGAATTGCAATAACTTGTCTTAAGGTTGTCCTCAATGATTCTCAAATTAAGGTGGACGGAACTTTATGGATTCAGATAAGAAATAGAGCAAAAATAAGCTGGACAACTGCGGCAAGTTAACAGCTCAGCCAGTAATTAGAGATACTTCATAGAATATTAATTAGAAAATAGAGTTTAGATTGCAAGCGTTGACCTTAAATCATAAGCAGAAACATGCACATCATCCGACTACAATATGAGTAGCGGCAACTGTATCAACTAACCTCGCAAGATCTCTAAACAGGCTTTTCTAGATTTTGAATAACCTGAAGCAGCATGCTTTTCAATTCATAACTTAAACTATACATACCCTGTCGAATTCAAGCTGTTTCACCCTAGAACAACAATACAAGCAATCGCTACCAAAATCCTGACACCTACACGTCTCATAGTTCCATGTCCAACGTGAAATTGAACAGTCATCCCCGGAAGAAATCAGAAAGCTAATAACAGAATCCAATATGATAAAGAAACCACGATATCCAATTATCCATTATAACCGCACCTAGTGACTAAACAAAAGAGAACACATGTAACTGGGAAAATGCATACCGAAAGTCACAACAACAAATGCGCCCGCAGGGAGAACAAAGGAAACAATATCTTTGACTGGAGCAACGGGAGCTGGAGCTTGAGCCTGCTTGTAAACTCTGCGAGAACTAGAGCCACGATTCGAACTGCGGCCGCCAGAACCCGACGCCGCCGCTTTAATATTGAACTTTTTCAAATGCGAGGCCCGCAAAATGATCCTAACCGGAGTAGAAGGGGAGATTTTTACCAGCGAACTGCAGTACAACGAACTCCTTCTCGTGGAGCTCATTGTCCATAGTTCGTTTCTCTGTTTGTTCTGAAATCCGAAATTAATCTGATACACCAAACAAAAAACAAAATCTCAATATGAATCAAAAAAGAAAAACGATTAAGCTTTCAGATATCTGCATACCTTCGGATGAGAACACAGAGAAAGCGTTGACGTAGACACCATTTAGAGTGTATATACAGTTCTTGTATCTATATATTAGGGGGGGGGTTTGGAGGGGGGGGGGGGGTAGGCAATGGAGGAGCAGAGTACTACTACTGCAGAGAGAAGGGGATAGAATAGAAACGGCGATTCGCGAAGATGATGATGGATTGAAGAATGATAGAAGTAATTGGGTTTGGGCTGAAGGAATTCCTATTAGGCTTCTTATTGTGGCCCAATAATATCGGGATATGGGCCTACCCATCTTATCAAAACTGACTTTAAAAAAAAACTTGATAGTCTTCGATCGGTATGGTTTTCTTTATTCGGTTAATCGTATCGACGGATAATCAAAATATTAAATGTACAATATATATATTTAATATTTTTATTTTATAAATTTATAAATTATAACATATATATATTTATATTATATTATTTTAGTGATTATTATTTTACTGTTCTCTTCCTTCACGATTTTACTAATCAATTTTTTTCTTGATGTGTACCAAAAACTTGGCCACACTACAATGATTGAAGGATCTTTGAAAAATTTTTAATATTATCAGAGGGTTAGTCCTATAAATAGAGGTTAATATTCTGATACTTAAATCAATAACGATTTAAAGAAGAAATAAAAGGGACAACTTGATTTAAAGTGAGAATAATGGTAAGAAATAATGATAAAGTGTATATATTCGTGTGGACTGTAGAGTACAAAATATAGGCTCAAAATAGTATAAAAATCGAAAGAGAAATGAGAGGATTAGTTAGAATTTGGTGTGTATAGACCAAGATATGGTGGTTGTGGAGTTCCATATGGTGTTGGAAAGCCTTTCAAGTTGGTTATCATTTGGAACAAAATATCTGTGATTTGAATAAATATTGACTGAAATACGTGAACTAAACTGAATTATGCCGTATCTGTCTAAAAATCCAGGAATGGATTACTTGCTGATTCCCAACACATTTGTTACTGATTTACTTGAAACCACCTGGAGATATTTTAGGCTACGTGCAAAAATGTGTTGGTAAACTACATGACGTGTCATTCCAATTGTATTATGACGTATTTGACTGAAATGAGCTTATTTCATGGTCCTGTTAGTTTAGTAAAATAGTAGGTAAACATGTGGGTTTTTCTTCTATTTGATAGGCTTTATCCGTCCTTCTGATGGGCCTTTTATCTATTCGACTGATGAGTCAGCTAGATTCTTAGTCGGTTAGGCTAGTTAGCCTAGCTTGTAGCTTGGCCTAATAATTTAGCGGCATCATGACTTTTTAAAATCAAAACTTCAAATCAAGATTCAAAACCCAAATCAATTTTGGATAGGTATTTTAGGATAAAAATCATAAAATGAAATTTCTTTTAAAAAAAAATTGGTTATTCAACTTTTAACCGATTGGAAGAGAAAAGATCGATTATAATCGAATTGAAGACCTCTACAAATGTACATTAAGAATTAAATTTTTCAATAGTTAAATTTAATGAAATTTAAATTCAAATAGATGGAAAATTCAAGTAACAAGGAATAAGATTAGAAATATGTCAAAAAATGTCATTACATCAAAATAAAATATAAAACGGAATGCAAATAAGTCTGATATTTTGAATAAACTTGGGTTTGGGCTGAAGGAAACTTTAAATACGCTTCAAGTTGTGGCCCACCAATCTTGGGCTGTCGGCTATTCTATTTCTTGACGAATATCTAAACGGGCTTCAGCTTTTAGAAAACCGTTAATAGTAATGGGCTTAACTAATTGAAGCCCAATTAGTTTGATGCCTTGATGTATAGATAACTAAAGATATTCTTGCTTTTGTAATACACTCATTAGAGATGTCATTATAAATAAACCCCTAAAAAATGTCAACATTATTGCACAAACTATCCCTATTTTCTGGCTTCATGACTGATTTCTGTAATTACGTAAAAGACATGGATAGCTAGTTTGTATAATAAATCATAGATCGGGGGTGTAAATGTAATTATCCTTTTCTTTTAACTATGGAATTCTACATCCGACTCTAAGGGAGTGTTTACAAAAACTTATATTCTAGATAAGTGATTTTTGTAGAAAAAGTTGGAAGTTGTAAAAGAACCATAGTTGAAAAGTGTTTGTAAAAAAAATGAAAAGTAGATAAAAGCTAAGTTGGATAGTGTTTGGGGAGAAAAACACTTCTAAAATAAACTTAATTGATTAAAAATAATTTCGTCCTCATTGCTTAAAAGATATTATTTTTACTTAATATTTACACTTATCTTTTGTTAAGAATATTTAGTTTTCCGCAAAAGTAATAAATTTTATTTCAATTAGTATATTTCATATTTAACTTTTTATGTACAAATATTTGTCATGTATATTATTAAATTATTGGATACTAACATAAAACTGAATGTTATCGAGTAATATAATTATTAATTCATACACAACAATTAAACTTGCGTGGTTGTCAGAAAAATAATCTTTTTATTAATTAATCATAGTAATTTAATTTATATTTTCCTATGATATAACAATAATATAAGATAATATAGCAAATAAAATATAAAAATTCTGAATATTAAATATGTGAAACTATTAGTGTTAAATTATTCAAATTATTTGAAAACGATGATATCAAATCTAGATGTGCAACTTATAAAATAAATTGAAAAGCGTATATTTAAATTAAGACATTATAATGAGAATAAAGTAGTCTATAATAAAATTCAATTTATTTAAAAAAACAAATCAAAGCAGCTAAAAATACCTACCAAAATACTTCTAATTTTTGTCTTAGAAGTACTTTTCTTTATAGTTTCAGAAGTTGAAGTTGATACTCCATATAAAAAATTACTTTTATAAAGACAAAAGTAAAAAATAGTTTTTCAAAGCTCTTGCAAAAACTCCTAGCTAAGCGGTTGAACCCTTCTACACATAATCATTTACATCCAATTAGTTCGTGTAATGTAATTCATAAATAGTTTCTTGTTGGGTATTTATCCTTCAGCAGAGGCTCAAGAATCCTAGCCAACTATTATAGATTTATGGGTTTTGAACCCTTAAATAGTACAACTAATTTACAGAATGAACAATAATTACAGTTAATGAATAAAGAACAAAAGAATGCAACAGAAATATTCGGCTCAGGGAACCAGAGATTCGAAGAGGGTCGAGTCACGGCCACAAGAAGGCGGCAACCCACAAACTCACGGTTGCTCTTATTTTTCACCAAGAAAAATACCAAGTGTTGTTCACTCAAAACAGCCACAAAGGGAATTCAACCAATCACTTAGGATATCATAAAGATGCTTAAGAACACGAAGTATTTAGGCTCAAATAATTTTTCGGATTATTTTTCTAGATGAAGAGAGGAATATTTATACGGTAGGAAAGAGGAAGAAAAGAAGATTAGGGCAAACAATTGAAGACAGGTTTTAAATTGGGTTAGGAGTTTATCCGAGGTTCAGAATTTGAAGACAGGTTTTAAATTTTTCAAAAGGCAAACATTTTGTTCCCATATTTGCTGGGTTAAGTTCTGTTTTTATCTTTTGAAGATTAATAATGTCTTTTTCAACTATATCTCTTATAAAATGATACCTAACATCAATGTGCTTTGTTTTGTCATGAAAAACTGGGGTTTTGCAAAGTTGGATACCTAATTGGCTGTCAGCAAACACAATTACTTTTTCCTTTAAAAAATCAATTTCTTCTAGTAACCCTTTTAACCATATTGCTTCTTTGAATACTTCTGTGGTGACTATGTATTCTGCTTCAATAGTAGATAATGCAACTATATATTGAAGTTGAAATTTTCAACTAATGCATGAGCCACACAATTTAAGCACATATGGGGTGATTGATTTTCTGTTATCTCTATCATTGACATAATTAGAGTCAACATATCCAATTAATTTATTACCATGACTGCTTTTAGAAAAAGTTATGCCACAATCCATAGATACATTCAAGTATCTAAGTAACCACTTAAGGGCATCCCAGTGAATTGTTCCAGCATTAGACATGTATCTACTTAAGCAACTCACAACACATGCATTGTCAGGTCTGGTACTTACCATTAAGAACATAACAGATCTAATCGCATTAGAGTAGGGTACCTTTTCCATTTTCTTCTTTTTAGATTCTATTTTGGGGCTTTGATCTTTACTTAATTGATAGTGAGCTCCTAAAGGGACAGAGGTGGGTTTTGAATTTTCCGTTGAACATTTTTCTAAAACTGTTTTGATATATGATTTTTGATTCAAGAAAATCGTTGAGTTCTTCCTATCTCTGTCTATGGTCATTCTTAAAATCTTCTTTGCATCCCTTAGATTTTTTATTTCAAAATTTTTACTTAAATCATTTTGCAGTTCCTTTATTAACTTTAAACAAGGACTAGCTATCAACATATCATCCACATATAAGAAAAGAAATTTAGGGACAAAATGTTCATATTTAAAATATAAACAATGATTATGAGCACTTCTGTTAAAGCTTAAAGATTTCATAAATTCATCAAATTTCTTGTTCTATTGTCTAGGGGATTGTTTTAGATCATATAGGGACTGCTTAAGCAAGCATCATGATTAGGATTTTGATTATCTATACATATAGATTGTTTCTTCTAAATTTCTATGCAAAAAAGCATTTTTAACATGCATTTGCTTCAATTTCCAATCAAATTGAGCAACAAGAGCAAAAAAAATTCTAACAGTTGTATATTTAACAATAGGATAAAAAAATTCCATTATAGTCTATGCCTTCTTTTTGAGTGAATCCTTTAGCAAATGTTCTTGTTTTATTTTAAACACCCATTTGCAGTCAACAATTGTACAGTCATTTGGTTTAGGAACAAGCACCCACGTTTTATTGTCATTTAAGGATTTAATTTCTTCCTTCATAGCTTGTATCCATTTTTCAGAGTTCTTAGAGTTTAAAGCTTCTTCATAGGTATTTGGTTCAGTATTCTCAATAGCGTTTAGAACAAGATGAACATCTTTTAACCTAGAAGGTAATCTATGTTCCTTTCTTTCTCAATCTTTAGCAAGTCGGTAATATTGTAAATTAGGCTCATTATTCTCATTATTTTGTTGATTTTCTACTCTACTTCCTTCCCCTTGTTGGTTATCCTCAAGTGGAAGCTCCACCTTATTAAAGATAGACTCCAAATCTACTTCCTTAAAAGTTTTAGGTGAACTAGTAAGACATGACATTTCTCACATATTAAAGGTTACGTCTCCACTTATTACTACTTTAAAACTAGGTTGATTTCTCAACCACAGGCTATAACCTTTAACTCCTTCTAGATAATCAATAAAAATACATTTTTGGGATCGAGGTTCAAGCTTATCATTAGATTGCAAAGCAAATACAGAACATCCAAAAAATGTGCAAATTAAAAAAATCAACAGATTTATTAGACCAAACATTTTCAGGAATTTTTCCTAACAGAGGAACAGAGGGGGATCTGTAAATTAAATAAGCAGCAGTTGATACAGCTTCCCCTGAAAGAGTTTTTGATAAACCAGACTTATAAGCATGCATCTTACCTTATTGAGTAGGGTCCTATTTATTCTTTCAGCCACTCCATTCTGTTAAGGTGTATAAGGAGTGGTTCTGTTTCTTTTTATCCCAAATTCATTACATAGATCACTAAACTGCTGGTTACAAAATATTAGTACATTATCAGTTCTTAGAGCTTTTAGTCTTTTACTAGTTTGGTTCTCTACTAAAGTTTTCTAGTTCTTAAATTTCTCAAAGACTTCTGATTTGTTTTTCATCAAGAATACAAACACCTTTCTAGAGAAATTATCAACAATAGATAAAAAATATTTATTGCCACCATGGGTAGCAGTATTTGCAGGTCCCCATGCATCAGCATAAATATAGTCAAGAATGTTGAATGAAGATGAAGGGTTTGGGTAAGGTGATGATGGATAGTGTACTTTGTGTTGTTTTCCTAAAACACACTCATCACAGAAACTTAATTTTTTCTACTTTATCAGATAAAAAACCATTTTTATGCAGTATCTCAAGACCTTTTGCACTTATGTGCCCTAATCGTTTATGCCAAAGATCGATTTTCCTATTTTTGATGTAGTAGCAACAAAAGTTTCATAATTTACAGAATATACATACAAGTTTCTTTTTCTTTCAGCTTTGAAAATAGATAGGGAGCTTTTCATTATTTTCATTACACCCCTTCCCCATCTTTCCTCTAAACCATCTTCTTCAAGTGCAACACATGAGATTAAATTGTGACACAAATCAGGAACATATCTAACATCTTTTAAGGTTAACTTATAACCATTATCAAATATCACACAGATGTCACCAAGATGTTTGATTTACACTATTTTTCATTAGCCATGGACACAAAGTCCAATCGTTCAGATTTATAATTTGTAAACAACTCTTTAAATGGACTCATATGAAAAGTATAGCCTGAGTCAATAAGCTACTCCCTTATTTAGCAGAAGATGAATTATTATGCAGCATGTAGACTTCACACTATTTTCTTCAGTTACTATGTTAGCACCTTCATTATTATTATTATTATTATTCCTATTGTCCCTCTTTGATTTCTTGCAGTCTTTTATGAAATGCCCTTTTCCTCCACAATTATAGCATCTTCTAGACCTATGTTCTCTACTTCTTGACTTCGATCTGCTCTTACTTCTACTCCTACTTCTGCTTCTTCCATTTCTTCTATACTTAAATTTAGAATTACGGTTTTTAGTTCTACCTCTTACAAAATTTACTTCATTTTATGACGAGTTTGCTTTATTTGTCTTTAGATCCATTTCTTTACTTTTTAGCCCATTAATTACTGTATCTAGAATTACATTATCTCTGCCCTATTTTATTGCTGTTTTCACATCATTATAAGTTTAAGGAATTGAAATTAATAAAACAAATAATCATCTATATTTTTATCTCTTGTTAGCTTAATGTGTTGTATCAATTTAGTAAAATCATATAAATTTTTTTCTATATTTTTAGACAAGTCTAACTTATACGAAAGAATTTTCAAGAAAAATAAGTTTACTAGATAAAGAGGTTCAGTTTATCCTGCAAACTTTTGGTAGAATGTTGTTTACCTACTTTTCTTAAGACAGTATCTAATAGGTTTAAAATTATAGAAAATATGCAAATTCATCGTTTTCAAGCTTTTTCTCCTCTGAAATATTTTCTGTGTATTTTCCGTCAATAGCTTTACAAACCTTTTGTTGAATTAGACACCCTTTCATCTTTTGTTGCCAAATTGTAAAATCAGATTTTCCATCAAATAGTTGCAAGTTATAACCAACCATTAATCAATAAATAACAACAAATAGGATATTACTGCAAAGCCATAGAAATATCACAGAATTACAAGGGATCCCTGTCAAGCTTCGGCCAGGTGATTGGTTTGACGGGGAGATTGGGAAATGAGTCAACAATATAATACAAAAAAATTTTCAAAAATAAGTTAACCATGCAAAAAAATTTCAGCAGCAAATAGAGGTTATTCGAGGCAAAATTTCAGCAGAAAAAATATATGGCCCAAACAAAAAAAAAATAGTAGCAACAATAATAAAAAAAATTATTGCAAGAAATTAAAAGGACGGGTTTAAGAAGTTCCCACCACTGAGGCGAGGAATTAGAGACCTTGCTCTGATACCAATGTTGGGTACTTACCCTTCAACAGAAGCTCAAGAATCCTAGCCAACTATTACAGATTTATGGGTTTTGAACCATTAAATAATACAACCAATTTATAGAATGAATAATAATTATAGTTAATGAATAAAGAACAAAAGAATGCAACAGAAATATTCGGCTCAGGAAGCCAGAGATCGGAGACAAAAAGGCCCGCAACCAAAACTCACAGTTGCTCTATTTTTCACCAAGAAAAATACCAAGTTTTGTTCACTTAGAACTAGCCACAAAGGGGATTCAACCAACCGCTTAGGATATCACAAAGATGCTTAAGAACACGAAGTATTTAGGCTCGAATAATTTTTTGGATTATTTTTCCAAATGAAGAGAATAATATTTATACGGTAGGAAAGAGGAAGAAAAGGAGATTAGGGGCGGTGAAAGGTGTTACCAACACCATTGGAAAACTACCATTGAAGAACCAGAGGGGAAAGAAACCAAGGAGGCGACAGAACAAAGAGGGAGAAGTTTTTTGGCCGTAGCCAGAGAGAGAAATTTTTCATCCTTTCAATCATACCAAATAACTTGAAGGAAAATTATCTCTTCTCCTCTCCCTTTCACTTTTTCTTTTCTCTAACCTGAACCAAACAAACTCTAAAAAATCTATTTCACAGTTGCTCCAAAACAATTCTAGCAACTACGTCCCTCGTTTTTATAAGTCCCTTGAAACTTTCACTGATTCATTTTCTTGGCAGATATGATATACTATAGAGGCTAATAACGCTCCATATGCCGCATTGATTAGATGTTTACCCCTCCATTGGTTTGCTGCCCATGCAACTCCTTTCTGCCAATGCCAATAAGACCAGAGAAATTTTATTTCTCATTGCATAACGTGCAGACACCTCCTAGAAAAGCACACACTCAAAGAATAAATGTGAGTGAGTTTTCATATACTGATTATCACATAATATACATAGGCGATCCAGATGGTGTCAACATGGTTCGTCTAACTGTTAGTAATTTATTTTAGTCAGATCGTGAACGTGTAGAAAAATATAAAAAGAAAAATAATTGAAAGAAACAAGATTTACGTAGTTTGGAGACCCCTGCGTCACTGGTTTCTCAAGTTCAATTTTTAGTAGGATTGTTTTAAATGAATTACAATAAAAAGTCAGTGATTAACCCATCAACTAATTGGGACACCACACTAGAAAGAAAATGATAATTGGCTATAATTTTAATAATTATGGACTAAAACTTATGGTATATACTTTTTATTAACGACGATTAAATGAAACATATGCAAAACATAGATTTTCCAAAAAAAAAAAAATTATTTACCATGATAGATTTATTAGCCTCCTACAGTGACCCTTTCCAGAATGCTAACCAATTTTTAGTACCAATAATAACCACTTGCGACCACTTATGTGATACATAAATATTCAACGATGCACAAATTGTCACGAGTCGTGGTGATAATTTTGTCCACCAGTATCAATAGGACAAATTAAATACTGCATATATATATATATATATATATATATTGGGCAAAAAGAAATAATAATTATTTTATTATCAGTATTTTTTAATTTACAGAATTTTGTGGAATTAAACAACTTGCACCAGAACGTTCTGCTGCAACAACTTGCACAAATCTCCACTAGCAACAGGAAACTTTTACTTTAAAATAAAAACTGAAATCGGCCAAGTAATCTGCCGGCGGCTACGGTGGCGGTGCCTCCGTCGGGACAACCGCCAGTTAAGTTTAAGCTATAAGCATGAATTGTTTGGCCTGTGTTGTTGTGTTATAATTATCGTTCTTTCCTCGTATGTTTTGATTAATTAAAGTTAGGAGTTCAATTCAATTTATCTTTCCGTATTATTGTATATGAGTAAATTAATTTTTATGAAAAAATAATAGCAATTTATTTTTAGGAAGATAAATTACTATTTTTTTTAAAAAAGAGATAATTTAATTATTTACAGTATCACAAGAAAATTACTTGCATTTTTTTTTTTTAATATTAGTGCATGTCGGGAAAATTGAATGTGATTTATGATCAGAATTTTAGATTTGTTTGTTTGTGTTCTTTTTCTTTTACAAAAAGTAAGTTGATTAAAATAATATCATAATCTTAATTATTGACAATTGTGATAATTCACATATATGGATATAAATATTTATAATTAATCTACAGTTATTATAACAAGACACTTTTTTTTTCTCGATACAAATGATTATTACACAAGTATATCAATAGCAATAAATTAAGAAGTATTTTAATTCGATCAATAAATTAATATTACGATAAAATTATATTAAAACAAAAAAAATAAATGATGTGACGAATAGTCTTACCAACATTTTCAGATCTCGAACACTTTTTGTTGTATTCTATGGTGTAATTTAATTTGAGGTTGATGTTTTGCAAGTTACTCAAAAGTGGGCAGTGTAATGATTTCTGTAATTAAGATTCGTGTATGTATGTATATGCTAACATCCCACTATCCTTATTTAAGACAAAAAGAAAGAAAAGAATAGGACACAGAATTTCTTTTTCAACAGCCGCATGCAACTTGCACTGTCCAATTAATAAACAATCCAAAAGTGTCACTGACTTAGGTGTGTTGCAATATATGAAGAATCCGAAAAAGTGACACAAAAGTTGCGGGTTAAATACAAAAATAGTACCGTAGTATAGGCCATTTTGTGATTTAAGCATCGTACTTTCTAAGATATTCAAATTTAGTACTACACTTTTAAAGATTTGGCAGGACTGATATAGTAGTTTACAAAAATTGTAATTATAGTACCTTAGTTTCTGTTTTGACATTTTTTATACCAGGACTTATCTTTTGAAAATATCATTTGAGCCTTAAAAAAGTTTGGTTTTTCCCGGATCTAGTCCCATCGCTGGAAAATGGTATGACAGCCTTGGTTTATAGAAGAAATATATGTGTTGATGTTATATTTAGATATTTTATTCACTAATGGAGGAGATTTTTAAAAGAATGGAACCGAACGAGAGTTCGAGTTGTAACAGGGAATACTTTTAGACTCTGAAATATCAAAGATGAAATTTCTTTATGGAAATTCTAAAAAAGGGAGCAGATTGCCTCCAAACACCAAACGATGGTTTGAGTGACAACCAGGAATATTTCCAAATTTAAAAAAAATAAAACAAGAATTTCGACGTAGGAATTCTAAAGGCTGGATCCTGAATCTCTTACTAAGGAGGAACAAGAAGAATGGTGGAAAACTCACCAGATCCAAAAAGTGCTACCAGGAAATGCAGTGAAAAACATATACGCAACTAAGTCCATGGTAGATTACCAGCAAGGAGAAACAGAACGGCTAATTTCCTTCACTAATGCAGTTTTGTAAATTGTGATTAAAGAGACTAATTGGAAAGAACTTGAGTCGGATACCTTGAAGAACTCGCAAGATTTAAGAGAAATTTAAAAGGTAGTTCAAGATTATGGACATAGGTAATTCAATACAAACCTTGAGCCAAGACAAGATCCTTAAGATCATTTGAGATCTACACAAGGATCTTACAGATCTTAAATAAGAAATTGCAGATCTAAAGAGAAACCAAAGGGAGAGCCTTGAGATATCTAGATCCAGATAGGAATATATCAAGGATGCATTTGGAACAATATCTCTTCTACATCAAAAGGAAAAGACAATGGAGATTCCAAAGCTGAAGATAAGAGATGATATAATCGGAAGAGTCATTAGTTCTATGAAATAATGGAAGTTACGAGGGCAGATCTGTCATATTTACAGGAATCGACTGAGTCATTTTCCCAACTTGGGATTGTGGACTTAGTCAATGTTCATAGCAACGAAATCACTACTACCATCAGAGGGAAGTACAGGTTATAATGATCCTCCACATGATCATCCAATTAGGAAAAGTACAGATTTTCACACCAATGTGGCACCAACCTTTCTGTGGGAACCAGACTTAAAAAAGATCTAGGGAGAAATCTAAGGAGAGCGCTTGAACATACGCCTTGGGCAAGGACTATGCTCCAGCCCTTGCACCTGTACGGCGCCATACTCAACCTGAATGTTATCGACTTTCCAAACATCGAGAAGCTGATAGATGAGTGGGTTGCAGCAATAAAAATAGTTGTAACTACCCTAGAACTCGACAAAGAAAACTTCATAAAACTAGTGTAGTTGAGCATGGAGGGTTTTGTGAAGATCAGATGGGATAACACCCCAAAAGACACCAGGGCCAGTATCTTTGCTAGTGATTCAAAATGCACAATAACAGAGTGACTAGGAAAGCTTATCAAGATACAATTCGTCGGAGATGGATACTTCGAAGGAAGTAGAGTAGAAAAGGCTAGAGAATATGCACAAGCTTTTTTTGGCCTTGAATTAAGGAGTATTTGTGCAGTAGATAAATATATCTATTACTTACGTAAGTATTTCTTTCAGAGTGGATTAGCAACAAAAGTAGCAGCTCCAATATTCTTTGCTAAGATTTGCATTCTATGGAGTAAAATATTGATCTAGTCATACAAAATACTTGAAAGATAACTAGATTCAGTTGCAAGAAAGATGTCTTCCCTGAAAGATAAACTGAAGGATTGGTTTTATCAAACATACATCCAGGAAAACATGAAGAGACCAAAAAGTAAGATCAAAAGAACCCCCCTTTGTTGTGATAACAATGATTTTCCTACAATTATAGGAGAAAGCGACCAAAGGAAGAGGAAGAAACAAAACAATGACTCCTACCGTAGGAGCTCCAGAATAACCTCTTCCAGGTGAAGATCATGTTGGTCCAAATCAAAGACCAGATCATACATATTTGAATAGAAGATCGAATTAACAAGGGTTTCATCTAAATGATCTAGACGAACAGATGCAAGATCCACAAGAAAAATCCCTACAAGAAGAGTTTGCAGACGAGCCCATACCCGGGCCAATGAAAGTTTCAAGGACTATAACTGCTAGACCTGCGAAGCAAGAGGTCATATATCTCGAGACTGCCCTCAGAAATGTAGTGAATTAAGAAAATTTGAAGCCATGGATGATATTCTAGACACATCTATTATGGCGATTTGGTACCCATATACCTATTCGAGGATCTTCCTTTGGATGAAAGTGTATATGAGGAAGAAATAAAGATAGATTCGAATGGATCTTCAACTGAGTTAGAATAACTACAACGAGGGAGATGGACTTCAAACCTCTGAAAGCCTATTACGATTCTTTCCAAAATGATGGTGTCAAACAAAACCATGGAAAGAATCATGCGCCAAGATTCTAACCTTAGCCCATACGATGAACTTAAAATTAGAGGAATCGGGAAAGTCTTCAACCAGATAGGACTAAATAAGAGAAAACATCACATAATCTATAAAGTAAGTTAAGGTGAGCTTGCTATTTCCATGGAACTTACAGGGTAATGTGATGGAAATGCAGCTTATTCCTAAAGAAGAATTTTTTTGAAGAATTAAGTAAGTTTAGAGAAGAGGAAGTTGTTACTATGAAATGAATCCATATAGAAATTGCTGAAGTAGTAATAAAAGTAACTTTTAAGGAATGAATTGAAAATGGACAGAACAATCAATAACTTAAAAGATAATTGTCTTGGGACAATTATAGGTAATTTGTATGCAGAAAAATTAATGTTTGATATTCATTTTAGGATTGCACACAATCTAGCAGACCAAGATTTCAGTAGAGTCTTGATGGTATATCTCCTATTTCAGTAGCACACAACCTAGCACACAAAAATACCTTTATCTATAATGACGACAAAGCCAAAGGGATGGAGCATTTGTAGCGGACAGTTGATTCGAGGCTGAAGCTCTGCTGCAACTCTATGCGGAGGATATTACAAAATCCCTCTTTCAGATGGCACCTCTTAAGTCCCCAGGATCAGATGGTATGTTTCCTATTTTCTTCCAAAAATTCTGGCGTATCATACAAAGGAATGTTGTCGTTTATGTTCTTAATTTGCTAAACTCTTTAGTGATGCCCCTGGGGTTGGATTCCACTCACATTGTTCTTAGTCCATAATGTAAGAATCGTAAATCCCTTTTCTATTTTCGACCAATTAGTTTATGTAAAGTTATCTATAAGATTGCTTCAAAAACTATCGCAAATCATTTGAAACCTTTCTTAGAGAGCAATATCCCCCCAGCCAGTAGGCCTTCGTGCGGGGACGGTTTATTTCGGACAACATCCTCCTTGCTTTTGAGTTGAATCACTTCCTCAACACTAAAACCAAGGGAGAATAGGGCTGGATGGTACTCAAGCTTGATGTTATCAAGGCATATGGTAAGATTGAATGCTCCTTCTTGCAGCAGGTGATGTCTAAGCTTGGTTTCCCCTCCCCCTTTATTTGTCTTATTATATTATGTGTATCTTCTATGTCCTATTCTTTGATGTTAGGTGTCAAAAAATTTGACTCTCTTATCCCGAAAAGAGGACACCGTCAGGTGGCCCTCTTTTACCTTACTTGTTTATCATTTGTACAGAAGCTTTTAGCTCCCTTTTACAATATGCTGAGTAGGAGGGGTCGGACTCAAAAGGTATGTATCTTTCGCGGCGCCCCCTCCGTCTCTCACCTTTTGTTTGCAGATGATACACTAATATTTTGCTGGGCGTCGATCGAAACACCCAGATAATTTGGGAGATACTGGAGGTTTATCAGTGGACTTCTGGACAAGAGATCAACTTCTCTGAATCCTTAGTGGCCTTCAGTAAGAATACGGTGGAGGATAGTTGCCTTCACATTGTGTCGGAGCTTACCATTAGGAAGGAGAACAAAATGGAACTATACTTCAGGTTACCCTCAAAAGTGGCCCGCTCTACGCGACCTCTTTGCCATTATTCGTGATCGTATTTGGAACAAGATTGCTCTCTCAAGTCGGTAAAGAGGTACTTATTATATCTATTATTCAAGCTATTTCGACGTATGCCATGGGGATGTTTTCGATTATCCGCCACCTTGATGCGAGAAATCCAAGGTATAGTTGCCAATTTTTGGTGGAATAATCAGGGTCGGAATAAGATTCATTGTGCTTTATGGCAATGTCTTTGTGAGAGCAAGTTGATGAGTGGTTTGGGCTTTAGGCAACTTCATCTGTTCAATATGGCCATGTTAGCAAAACAGTTGTGCCGGATATCGAGGCATCTAGAGAAACTATTCAGTCCAGTGCTTAAAGCCTGGTACTTGCTCAATGGTGATATTTCACAGCCACCTTAGGCAGACGCCCATCTTTCACCTGGTGTAGTATTCTAGCAGTGCAATCATTGTTTTGGGCGGGATATTGGTGGCGTGTGGGATTGGACTTACAAATCGTGTTTGGACTGATCCCTGGCTCCTTTGCCCTATCACTCCCGCCCGTCCTTCGTCAGGTAATCTACACGTAGCTGACTTGATTGACCTTGCTAGCGGTGATTGGAATGTGAACTTAGTGCAACAAATTTTCTAGCCATGGACAGTGATCTCATTTTTTAGCATCCCCTTAATGTACACGTTATTCATGTGTACATATAATAAACAATCTTGTATATTTTAAAATATATTATAAATAAG